>NW_010228678.1:0-22017 GCF_000690775.1 Eurypyga helias
TTCTATGATTCTGTGTTTCTATGAAATCACCAATGAGCAACAGGTTCCAGAGAAGACAGGGAATTTCAGTGGAAAAAAAAAAAATAGTGCTACAATTTAGAGCTATGACTATTCTCTCACTTAATATTTAAAGTTATGCCTATGCAAAATATAAGGTAAAAATGCTTTAAAATACAGAGTTTCAATGAATATACATATGAATTATTTTACATATCTTTCAGTGAACGTTAAAGACTTGTTTCAAGGTGATCAGCAATATAATGAAGTTAAAATTTGCTTCATTCTTCTATCTAAAAAAGGGAAATATTGTACATACCATATTCATTATAGTGAGGATATATGATTCCACATGGTCACTTCCATGATATTCAACCATCTTACTGTCTGCAACCACAAGTGTCTCCACCCATCGCTCCTTGCTGACAGAGCGTCGAGAAAGCCTTCTGACAGACTTACGATCTTGTTCCCATCTCTCCCTCCAATCCTGCTGCTGTTTGAAAAAGCTGAGGGTATCTGGAAGAGTAAGAGGCAACGCTGACTAGGAAACACTTTGAAATTTGATTTGAAGTGAATGGCTGTAACACTTGCAGACACAATGGTAGCATCGCAGAATCACAGGATGGTACAGCTTCTGGATGCCACCTACCTGACCCACTGCAGGGCCAAGTCCAAAGTGGCACCAGCCTTTTAAGGGCTCTGTCCAGTAAAGTTCTGAACACCCACCTAGATGGATTAAATATGCATCCAATGGTTAGCCCTACCCAAACACCAGGGATTATGTGCAAGACAGAGGCAAACTAAAAATAAATAAAAATTGGCGATGCCATTTTCAAGGAATTTCTTTTCTGTGGTTTGGCTCTAAACTCTCTGAGGACACCACTTCACAGTTTAACATAAGGGATGAGCTTTCTCCACAGGCAGCTTGTATTCTCAACAGGGTGGTGCATTCAGCTCACTGCTGTGGTACATCCATGAACAGTTTGTTCTGTGCATGGAAAATATTCCCAAAGAGCAGGGACACTTCACCAGTAGGTGTCATCTAAATACCAGCCAGGCAGACAGCCGTGGGCTCCTCATCTGCTGTCATGTCTGACTGACACCACTTCCACTATAGTTTGAGATATGTGCATCTAAAGCCTTCCAGGAAGAATCCCTCGCTTTGTAGAGTTGCTAGCAACCTTGCACTGCACTCAGTGGGCCTAATTATTCTCCACTCACCCTAGTTTTGAATGCCAGCTGAATGGATTATGAGGGATGTAAATGTCCCTAGGCCTGTAAAAGAAGTGAGAGATGCCCATTTGACAGCAACTGGTGGCATTTTTTCCCCACCCAGACACCAGAGAAACACTTCTACAGTGCTGGGATTCCCCAGGTCCTGGGCAGGATCAGGAGTGCTTGTTGCCATTACAGACAGTGTAGCAGTCCTTTGGCATCTCACTCATGGAAAAGGATGTCCTTACTCCAAATGGGGCACATCCACAGGCCAGAAAGACAGCTCCTGCCTCAGAGTGCAGACAGCCTGCCCAGCATTACCCTCACTCCTGTGTGGCAGAGGACAGTTCCCCAGACCACTCTCCCCTCAAAGAACCGACGACTGGCAGCTAGGTCCCAAAGCTTGTGTTTGCACCAGCAGAAGGTCTGTTACACCTTTGTTACGAATGTGCTGTTTGCCCTTTAAAATACTGAAGTGCTGACAGAATGTATCACGGCATCTCGTGTGTCTACAAAATGTGGCACCACTGGACTACTGATGATGTGCATAATACATCTCTTAGTATAAAAGGTGATTGCTATCTTGGTTTATTGTGTATGTGCAAAAGAAGATGCACAGGTTTTTAGAAGCAGGTTCTCTGACGTCAGTCTGAAAAATGCCTAGAGAAAGAATTGTTGGTACTGATAAGAGATTATGTAAAACTGAAATATGCCACATGGATAACCAAAACTACAGCAGTCACATCACACGTTTAGAACTGAGCCACAGCTGTGCAGTACACAGCAGCTCCATTAGTTGACACGCACTGTGACCAGGTAGCACTGCATTGCAGTACCAGTTCAGGAGTTTGGCCAGCACCAGGCACACAGAAAAGCGCACAAACCTACAAAACCACCCCAGCCAGGTTCATTCTATTAGATAGAAATTTGTACCTCCCTAGACTCCATTTAAAATATACTGTATGAAGCTGAATTAATATACGATGCAGAATGTAATGTATTCTATACTGTAGATTTATAATATAATAAATTAAAATAGTTAAGTAGATTTCTTTTTGCATGAACTGGTGTATGTGTTTTAAAAGATGCTGAAAATACCACTTGTGAATAACAAAGAACCATAAAGTCTTCTTACCTGCCTGGCAAGGCAACAGCATAAAAAATAACTGAATGCAAGAGAAGTTTGAATAAATGTAAATAAATGGCAATAAACATGTAAGCTTCCCATTTTCACTATCCATGCACTGTTACAATAAAGAGCCCAAAAATACCAACTTCCTTTGTGCTTGCCAACCCAAATCAACTTGTCCTTGTCATACTGCGCACCCACACAAACAGACTCTGTCCTGTAGATGTGTCAGCTAGCAAAAAAAGTTTGCCAATAAAGAAAGCTGCCTTCCCACCAAGTCACGGGACTTCAAGAAAGGCATATATTTTTTGTATCTTAATCTTGAAGAATGAGCTGAAAAGAGCTTCTCAGCTACATGGAAGAAGATGATTCATGAGTAAAGACAAAGAAAAGAAAGTGGGTGGTTTATTTGGTTTTGCTGGTTTGGGATTTTGGGAATTTTCTTTTAAGAAAAGGGAAATGGACTATCACTGCTCTATCTGTACCCTAACCCTACGAACCCAGGCTGCAGCATCATTCCCGCTGTTTCCCTCAATCTTTGTTCAGTTACTGCAACAGTCACATCTGAACTGCATTTCAGTCTCTCTTGTACATTTGCATGGTTTTCAGCATTCCTCCTTCTATGAAGCACAGCTCTCAGTATCTACGTTTTTAAGGGTTTTGCACTGAGAAAAACCTTCCCCACAGCTATCTGAACAAAAAACTCAGTTCAGACTGCTGGTAAAGTGATTTGTTTATGGACAAATAAAACACCATGCCCGTTGCCAGGCTCTGTACTCATCTAGCAAAGGGTTTTGTTTATTGTCTGGACAGGTGCTAGCACCGGAGTTAAAAATGTTTAAAGCCATACAGACTGGAGTGGTGAAAAACCCTCAAGGAAAAGCTCAGAGTGCTGGTTAAGCATGAGGCTATGAACTGCAGGAAAAATCTCGGAAGAGATCCGAGTTATGAAAATTAATGTTAGGTAGCAAGAGGATTCTGCAGATAAAACTCTCTCCTCAGTGACTGATCCCCTCCAGTGCAGGGATCTAACCTGGAAGGGTGTCACCTAAGGACTGGATCTCCATTGTATTAACTATCCTGGCAGCGTTTTCAGTTAGATGAAGCAGAGAGGGAGAACCTCTCGGAGTTACAATAACATTCAGACAGCTATGAAGTAGAGTTCTACTTCTGCTTTTATGGGTCTCCAAATGATGATTGCCTCTGTCAAGCTTTTAATTCTCTAATTCCAAAATTACATAAAATGTATGTAATTTTAATTACATAATCTCACCTTGGTTTTACCTTGAATTAGCAAAGTGTTGCAAGTGATTTCAGATTTGCCGAGAAATCTCAGGCACCCTGTTGTGCAGGAATGGAAACCTTGGTTAGCAGCCCACCACTTCAGTAATACTCCAGAAGAGATGGATGGTCTGAGACCCAGTAACATACACTGCTGTCTGAAAAAAGCCTGCCTCCCCACACTCTTCCATCCTAAATGCTGGGCACAGCACACTCCACAAGCAGGGGGCCCTTGAACCCTGAGGGTTTCCATGTATTTTTGAAAAAGAGATGTGACAAAGGTAGGTATAGTGCTGGAGTCCTTAGGAATAGAAATTAAGGTAGTGCTGAAAGGATAGTCTTAAGACTAAATAAAAAGAAGGTTGGTAAGATATTCAGCTAACAAACTGCATGAAATTCACAGCAGTACTCAAAAGTTTCTGCCTGTCGTGGGAAATAATTTTGCAGACATGAGGCTTTTACTAGAAAAACAAGCTTCATTCAACCAAACGAGTCACATACATGTTCCATAAGTCATATGTGATATCCAGGAGAAATGGTGTAGATAACAACACTTCATCAAGTTCTAGTTAGAAATGGCTGATAAATTTCAGCAAGAGAGTTGATTTTAAAAATCAAAACTGAAATTGTTTTTAGTGAAAAATAAAAATGTCTCCTGAAACTATCCATACAAAGCCTACTTGAATAATTCAACAGCATACAGAACACTTAACTCTCAGCTACAAGAAAAGATTTTAAATTAACTGTTAAGTCTCAAGTATGTATGAAAAAAACCCCCAGTATTACATAAACTTCACCAGTACAGGTTAAAGCTGCACGCTTTCTGTGTAGGAAAGAAAAGCTGCTATTCTCTTTCAGCAAATCAATTTCATTTTCACTAGGTGACAACAGAACTATGCCTTAATTTGCCAATCCCTATTAAGAAAGAGTCTTTAAGAAGTAGTATCAATAGTCTCGCTACAAAAAGCATTTAAGTTCTCTACTTTGACCACTGATCCACTCAAAATGTTGCTTGATTAGCATCTTCTCTTATTTTCTGTGGTTTTCCCCCCAAATGCCCTTAAAGAACAGATATGACTCACCTCACTTAAAGGCATTATGTGAGTTTTCCCCATCAAAGGCTTTTTTTCCACCTTAGTTTCCTGAAGGTGTTGCTCAACGAAGAGTGCAGCATACAGTGCAACAGAAGGGGACCTCAAGGTGCTAACTGCACACAGCCACTTTCAACACCTTTGGAGATACACAGGGCATTGAAGAAGCAAGGTGCAAATGTCTGGAAATTCCCAGAAGAGGAAAATGCGGCCTAAAACTGAAGGCTGTCAGACAAAATTCAGTAGTTCTGATCTCCGTCTTTAATTTCTATCCTCATTCCCTTTCTCCTTGCACAAGAGTTCTTTCATTTTTACCACTCCGTATTATTCAGTCAAAACGCTACGTTCTCCAGATCTGCGGTAAGAATGATGCTATGGATGCTACAGTAATAAATTCCATACTGTTCAGAACTTACTATATTATGGTTTTTCCTATAACCTTCACTTAGTCTTTGTTCTAAGGTTAACGAAAAGACTCTGTTTTTAGGGTGAGTTCTTCAAGGCATCAATAAACTCTGTTGAACAGAATCAGTTTAGAAGGGGGATGAATAAACATACAAGATCATTATTAATAACACTGACCTAGCCCTAAAAAGTATACTAAGTTCAACCATAGACCAAACAAATGAAAGGCTGTGGAATGACTCAGCTTGTAAGAATTAAAAGGATAGTAAAGCAGAAGAAATCAACACAGTTTTTTGAAAAGTGATTATTATCTGATCAGCTTTGGTCTAGACCTAATAAAGGACTTGAGATTTCTCAGGACAGTGTTCTAGCCACGACACTTCTGGATAAAAAATGTGGCACCTTCTCCTCTTTCACTCATGAAGGTGGAGAACTACTCTAATAGCTGATTCACTGCAAGACCTTACTAATTATTTACAAAATGCAAATACAGTAAGTAAACACCTTACCCTATTCTAATTATCTCTGCTGAAATAAATAAAGCAACTATCTAGAAAAGGTCAGTGAAACCAAATACACTATAAGTTTTGTACACATGGAATCTTCTTATACATGCACTTGCGGTTACAAATATCCATACTGAAACTAAGCCAGGATGCCGACAATGCAAAAGCAAGGGGTTACACGCTATATGGAAAAACCAGTGTGAAACCAGGAAGAAAGGATGTGAATGTGAAACAGAACAGGTAACCAAACCAGCTCTTTTTATAAGCATTTATGAAACACTAAGCTAAATAACACAAAGGCTTTCTGAAGGTGAAGCAGTGTTCCAACAGGAAACTATTACATCCATCTAATCACATACTTCCCCATGCTGACAACATGTCAACAAAGTCTCAACAAAAACAAGCACAGAGAAAAAAAGCTTACAACTTCGTGTGCTTTGTTTGACTGTCCTGCTGTCAAAAACATGAAGTATCAACCACTGGAGTTGCACCACTCTAATGCAGAATGAAACTAAAATTGAAACAGTGTTGACTGATGCACTTAATCAGATACGGCCGCTGAGCGTGCTTGCTGCTCATTACCACTTAGGCTGGAAGGATGGAATGATAAATGTTCTGTGCCACTGGCATCAGGAGGTACCTACAGAACAATGTGGTGGGAACCAGCTATGCCTGGAGCTGCCTCCACTCTGCAACCACGATTTTCCTTCTGCCTGAATGTTCTTATTTTTTTCCCCAGGAATTAAACCCAAGTCAATAAGGAGCAATAAAAAATTACAGCTGCATAAGATGCTGTCCAAGCTGTACATTACTCAACGTCACTAGAGTTTTCCATGCTTATTTACTTCGTAACTTCAGTGGCTGGTTCCTCTTACTTTGGTGAAAACATTGATGTGATGCATTGGAAGAACAAGGTGACTTTCCTATGAATTAATCTAGCACTTTGTAAAACAGCATCTGAAAACAACTTAACTCGCAGCACAATTCTGTTTTCAAAAAACAATGAAAACAATTATCTTCTAAAACAGAATACATCTGACTATAAAACAAATTTGCAGATTAAAAATTTCCAGTACATCATGTCTGTCTTAATGTTTCTTAAAAAATAATTTAGGAACTGTTGACCTAAGAAGGACAGAGAAGTGCAGTTTTGGGGAGCCATTATGATGCAAATGATAATATAAACACAATTTTTTGTCATTTTGTCGTATTTTTTTCAGAAAGTAATTTTTCTTCTTTTTATGCATCTATAGGAAAATTAATTTGCACAAAATGAATGCAAACAACTGAGTGACATCTTGAAGTAGCTATCTGTTCATTGTCATGGTTGATCTGCTTTCCAGAGAGGTTAAGCGAATAGTATGCAGAAGTTTTTGAATCAGACAGCAACAATTTCTATTAATGCTCTATAAATTTAATTCACACAATAACGAAGAAAAAACAAACTGATTATAAGCTGGTGATCAGAGGTCACCAACCTGCTTAAGTCAGGAATAAGAATAAAGCTAAAATGCTACAAGAATCTTATTCACTGTAAGCAAGAAAGACACTGAGGGGCTGGAGCGTGTCTAGAGAAGGGAACGGAGCTGGGGAAGGGTCTGGAGCACAAGTCCTGTGAGGAGGGGCTGAGGGAGCTGGGGGTGTTCAGCCTGGAGAAGAGGAGGCTCAGGGGAAACCTGATCGCTCACTGCAACTCCCTGAAAGGAGGGTGCAGAGAAGTGGGGGTTGATCTCTTCTCCCAAGTGACAAGCGATAAGACAAGAGGAAACAGCCTCAACTTGTGCCAGGGGGGCTCTAGATTTGGATATTAGGAAAAATTTCTTCACAGAAAGGGCTGTCAGGCATTGGAAGGGGCTGCCCAGGGAGGTGGTTTAGTCACCATCCCTGAAGGACTTTAAAAGGTGTGTAGATGTGGTGTTCAGGGACATGGGTTAGTGGTAGACCTGGCTTTTTTAGGTTTGCGGTTGGACTCTATGATGTTAAGGGTCTCTTCCAACCTAAAGATTCTGTGACTCTATTCCCTACATCTGCATGCTGTAGGTGAATTTGTGCAAGCACTACAGAATTCAGCAGTGAAAGAAAATGCTGAAACTCTGGGAGAATATATGTTCTGTGTGTCCAAGGACATATGGACAGGAAGACCATTATGAACCAGCCAGGATCCAGAAATTGGCAGCAGAGGTTGCTGGAATCCCCATTAGATAGTCAACGTTACCTAAGCGATTTCCACAACAGGCACTCATTGCAGGCTGCCCTAGGCCAAGCTTAAAGAGTTGGCAAGAACATAGGAATGCTAGACAGAGAGTACCAATGCAAGGAAAGGTGCCTGAAAAAGCAAAACAATGCTGGAACAGCCAAAGGACAGGAAATTACTACTAAGGCCTGTAATTCTGAGGATTTGGGCAATGTGAGCGATTTAGATGGTACATTTCCTTGCTCAAACATTTTACTTCAGAAATGCTGTTCAGCTCCTGTTTTCAACAGACACCAAATTCTGCATGGTATAGATACCTACTGAAGTCCTAAAATGAAGAAACCTTTTGGTTTGTTCCCAACAGAACCACCAGCTGAAGTACAGCAAAGGAGGCAGGTACATCAGCACAATGCCCTCCTCCAGTCCGTAACATGTGCTTTCTTCCACACCGCCCCATTGTTCAGCTAGGGTATAAGCTGCCTCTGGTTTGAGCAAGGATAAACAGCTGCAGGGCAGTAGGGGAGGATTTGCGATTCCCCCTGAGGGAAAACAAGAGGTCTCTCTTCCCATCTGCAGTCTTGCTCAGCTCTCTGCAAACACCTCGAGATTTCCCTGCACCTCCCTGAAGAGGAACAGACTGCTGCCCCGTACACCCAAGATGACCATATTGGCTTTTTCAGCCTTGCAACAACTGAGCAAGGACTCTCTCCTCACAGATACCCTTCACAAAATCCTCCCGGTACTACCATCAACAACACAAAACCAATATGCCAAGCACTGGTTTAGCTGTTTATGCTTCCCCATGCAGAATCAAATGTTGGGTGGGTTTAAGAGCCCACTCTACGCATCCAAGAGCCAACGTGTACACCACAAAAACTGCTCTCTCTTCATTCCCCTCCAGTAAATACAGCAAAACCAGCCACTGCATCTCTCTGAGTTTGCAAATGATCAGTACCACACCAGCTGGGGCCAGCTGCTCCTGCCTCCTCTCATCGAGGAATAGCAAGTCAGAGGCAAACACACACAGGCAGCGGCAGAGCAGCCGTGACATGCCACCCCGCTTGTGTTCACCCAGCCTGTTGGGTGGTCCCAAAACAGGATGCAGCCTCCCTGCAGGCTGCAACCCTGGTCCAGTTCATAGATTCATCCTTGCAAAGACACTTGCAGTTTAAGGAGAACCAAATCTCAGCAGTTTGGTTTGTAACTGTTCGTGGACAGCATGGCTGCTGAAACACAGCTGTTCCATCACCCACCTCTGTCCTTCTGCTTGGCCCCATCTCTTTGCATTCTACATGTCTCTTGACCTAACTACACCTCTTCCTTCCTTGAAACACCAAGTAACTCCCCTCACTGAACACTTTGCAAGGTTCCAGTTCAGCTATAATTCCTGTGAGCAAGCTATGAACCCCCCCATGCCATTTTTAGGGCCAACTCTCTCTCTCAGATGTCAGCACGCTCTGCTCTGCCACCTCCGCTCTGCCTGGGCTTGCTCTGGGTCAAAGCCAGCTCGTAAAGTGCTGCCCACCTCATCCTCCAGGAAGTTCTAGAGAGCTCCAGCAATCAAAAACAGCGAGCAGACAGTTATGCCTGTCAGACAGTCTTCAACCTTGTAAACTAATTAACCATATTCTCCTGGCTAAAAAGTTGAATCAGAGACTTTTCATCTGAAGGACACACTGACTTTGCTTTGCAAGTGGCAGATTTTGTCAGCTGTGTTTGTGACATGAGTGTTAGAAAAACACAGGAATTTAGAATATGACTCCAAGTCAAAAGCTTGAGATGAAATCTGCCATGTCTTAGGCAAACTGTAGAATAAATCACATCATACTACATACTGGAACAGAGCCCAGCCACACTGGTTGGCTGAGGACAGAACAGACTCCAAAAGTATTTAGGGACCAAAACAAGTCTTTTGTGTCGATACTACTTAGGTCACCAACAGGTATGAGCTCTTTCCAAACTGTCCATAAGTCCATAGCATGTATCCCTCTCCCCAAGACATCCTACTGGGTACCCACACTTTTTACATACGTTGCGTGTCTGTAGAAAACTTATCAGCTACAGATAGCTGCTCTGGGACATTCTCTTGTAGTTAACCAAGGAGTTTCACGTTCTCTGTATCAAGCCTGCTGCCATGAGGAGTGCTCACAGTCTAAACAGGCTCTATAAAGAAACAGAAATGTTACAATATTCCATAATAATTGACTGTCTCTAGCTTCCAAATCACATGGTATGTTAAATACATTGAGCAAATTTGCTCTTCGTTATCTCTGCTGACTTCTGGAAGTCAATGGCAGTTCTTTTCATCTCAGCTACTATTACTAGAAATAGCAATTTTGCAGAGGTTTTTGTACTTGGGCAATACTACCAGTACACGGGGCCTGTACCTTATAGATACTCGTCTCACTGATCCCTACACACAGAGATTGTTTTTGATAGCAGCTTAAAAGGCATTACATTCACGTCTCCTTATAATTCTAGCATTTGCTTCATTCACTGCCTGGCAAAAAGAGAACAAAAACTGATGGTATTTATGTGGTAACAGATTGGGGAAAATGTGGCAAGAGGTTAAACTTAGCAGTGGCATGTATTAGTTATTTAACTAGCCTTAACTCTTAAAGTTGACCCCCTTAAGTCACAGACCGTCTGAAGCGTTGAGTAGCCGTGTTTCCTGACCAGCAATGATCCATGAAGCATCTACAAGACAGTTCAGAACAGTCAACAATTCTACATACAGCAGCAAGCCAACAAAAGAAGAGCCACAAATGATCACCCAAAGTTTAGCCAATTTTTAGCTGGAATGAATACTGCACAAAATACTCCTTTTTTCCTCACCCAAATCAATTGATCCTGCAACTAAAAAAAGGCTCAGAAACACTGCTCTGTAACAGCAGTTAGTAATGACCAGCATTCTTGCCATGCTATGAGTTAGCATGGTGACTACTCACCAAAATACTATTACATCATTCATTTCTGACATTACTACAATGTTTAACTGGTTGTCTCTATGGCTGTAGGTTCAAGAGACTGAGAAAGTGCTGTTCTGGCACATGAATACAGTCCAGAGCTGCATAAAAATTTTCAGCCTGCTACTTTTGTCACGAAAAATGTAGATTCAGGTCAACTAAAACTATTCAGAAACTAGTGTTGATACTTTAAAATTAATTGTCAAAGAAACACCGTAACAGTCAAATGCTTCACTTCAATACTTTGAAAATAAGACTTTTTAAAAAATTATGCAACCAGTATTTTCAGCCTCAGTATAGTTTTGCTTACTTAAAACAGGACAAAGATCATGAAAGCTAAGTATGATTCATTTCACCATAGAAATTAAAAACACTTTATTTGCACTTGAGCAAAATGGTTTTAAACATGAAGTAACTTTCTATTTTTCCTTTTCTTTTCCATCACAACAAAATCACGTTTCAGAGAGCACCCTAACATGTGTCATTTTTCTCTTACCCTCAAATCTTTCTTATTTTCATTTTATTATGAACCAACACTTTTTGTACAAAAGCCAACCCCTCAGTCATACCTTAGCAGCTGCAGGCAGAAATCACTCCTGAAAACCTTCTTTCATATTTCTATATGGAGAAGCAATTCTCATACACTTCTATTTGACTTACCTATTTTGAAGTGAATGGAAACTCTAATATTAAAGTGGCTTATTCTGGCTTGACCTTCAGCTATAAGACCTGACACCTTTGGCTTTCTGTGAGTGGCAGGCCTTACATTTCTAAGCCCTCCTTGCCAGCAGAGCTCGGCAGCCCCACTGTCCCAAGGGAGAAGCTCTGCCACAGCCCACAGCACCCACCACTAACTTCGTTATTCTCCTGGTGATGTGGTTTTTGTGAGCTTCATGGAGCAAAATGGCACTACATCCTCTCAAATCCTCCCTTTCTCACCAGAAAAATACAAGAAGAACTTGCCCCATCAGGCTTTGCCTACTCCAGTAAGTTAAATATAGTCAGGGATCAAACACACCCAGTGTCTGTCTACTCTATAAAGTCCATGGTTCCCATTACAGCCTCTCAATTAATTCCTGAGCATGGCACAGGAGTGGTCACTGGCCAGGAACCCCTATCAGTAGTCAGGATGTTGCTACTCTGTTCAAGAGGCTGAGCAAATGTAATGTATGCACACAGACTGCTCTCTGCTACTTGGCAGCAATGCCAAAGAATACTGGAATATTTAATTTATTAGCACAAACATGGTCTCACTGTGTAGGAATAGTGGTTGCTGTGGTAGTGTTACAGTACAAGAGGAAATGCCAGCTCAGCAGTCTCCTCACGGATAAAAAGTAATACTATAAACCAGAATATATAGTGCTCAGAATACCACTGGCATCTTTTAAACAAAATTGTTCCAAGTTATTAAAGAGGATGCCTATGTATGTTCATAACCTAAACTGCCTGCCTTTGCAGCCATTCTATGTTTACAATGTCAGGGGTTTGCTACATATTCTAGCTTTGGATCAGTATTTTCAGAGTATTTTTAACATTCAGATACTCAAATAGATTCACATTTCTAAGAAATAATACTTTCTAGTTCAGCTTTCAGAACGTACAGCTTAAACTGTGACATGTTTGAAATAATCTCTTTCAAGATGTCAACAGAGACGTTACTGGATACCTTCATGCATGGGAATCGAGGAACTTAGTTGAAACCACCCCAGCTGGCATCTCCTTGTTCTTTGGCACTGCCACCACAAAAACCTTGGGTAGATTTCAAGAAGGCATATTTACCTACTTTAACTTTTCCAGATGTGAAAATAAATCAAGAATTCAGCTAAAAATATTTTTTCAAGACTGGATTTGAGAGAGTTCTCCAACTGTAACGTGACAGTCCAGTTATAAATCACTAGACTAGACAGAAGTAGATGATTTCATGTCCAAACACAAAACAGGTAAAATTAAAGACAAACAAACAAAAAAATAGACTTCTAGACAGATCTTTATCTTAGTATTTGCAGAATTGACCGATTAAGAAATAATTTTACCCTAGGTCCCAAAAATCTAACTAAAAATGCAAATTATATAAATTAATGAAGCATCCATTAAAATATGCATGGGATTATTTCAATGAGAACTGACAATGAGAATTTCCTTGACTTATAACCAATAGTTTTAAAAATTGTCTCTTAGCTGCCTTGAAATCCCAACTTACAGTACAAAAGGGTAGGAGAATACTAAGAAAAAGTTGTACATTACACTTTCCTTTTTCCCTGTATCTTTTCTTAGGTTTATTAACACAGAAGACAGAACCCCGTTTGGTTTTTTTTTTTAAACTTACTCTAAGGTATCGCCTGTGCCAGCCACAGAACTACTGTATGTGTTAGCCACATCAAAGAAAATACAGCTAGCTGTATTCCTAGCAAAATACACAGAGGAAGAAGGAGATAGAAGAAAAATACTCCAAAACACAATACAACATATTTGAAGTATCCTTCATAACTTCTAAACAAAACGGTTTCAATCATCCATGTAGCTAAAGAGCAGGTCCATTAGTGTTCCTTATACAAATTGCCAGGCTTTGTTTTAGCACTGCATTTCAACATTTTATTTAGCTGATGGATATAAACTCATTTCTTTTCACCATTTCTTTCCCTCAAAATAATGTCTCACAGTTACGAGGCAGTGTGCACTAACAGGACTGGAAAGGGGCTTTAAAAGCTAAAAAGCAAGACAGTAATCGGTGCACTCCAAATAGTCCAAAACCCTGTTGAAAAACTAGTGTTCTTGGTTGTTAGCAAAGCAAAGGCGGAACCCCAATTTGTTATTTGTATTAGCTATTCTATGTGTTACTGCCATTCTCAGGAAACCTCCAATGCCACCTTTCTACAGGTCCTGCGGATCTAGAAGGAACAACTGCCTCTGCGCCTCGCCCCGCAGGGTGGTATAAAACATACTGGATCACGTTGGGTGACCCAGCTAGATCCAGAGAGGGCAAATAAAGCTGGCCTGTGCTTCCAAAACAAAGTGTAATCCACACCTCCTGGCAAACACATTAGCTGACGGTTCTGCTTCACCCCTTACAGGCTGCCACCGTGCCTGTCCTGTTCTCATTTCTGGACCTCCAGATCTCTTGGAAATACTGCAGTACCAAAGCTGTTTCCATAGCAAAACACAAGCCTACGAGAAAACCCAGAAGCATGTAACTGTTTCACCTGCTACCACTGAGTTTTACTACATAAAAGTCTGGAAATGACAGATCAATCTGAAGATGCCAAGAGATAGCAGTATTCAGAAAGCATTTACCTGAACAAACATAGCAAACAAATAGGTAATACCATTAATTCTACAACAGAACTAATTAGCTATTGTAACAGACTGCACAAGCCCTGATGTTTGCTTTCTAATGTTACATTTACAGCATTTAAATTTCAACTGCTTTCCCCACCCACCCCCTTCCTTCCTTCCTTCCTCCTTCCTTCCTTCCTTCCTTCCTTCCTCCCTTCCTTCCTTCCTCCCTCTAGAATTATGGAGAAAATAGTACTTTTCCCAGACATCACTCAAAGCTGTCATGACTTATTTTCCTTGTGAAAAGACTGTGAGGAGCAAGATGAGCATGATCCATTATGGGGGAGCAAGGGTGTAAGCTAGAGAGAATGGCTGGATCCTAATACTTTGCTCATCAGCCATCCTTAGAAACACCCAAAACTAACAGGTACTCCCCTAAAATACTGTAGGCCATTCAGTCTTTTTGGCACCATCATATGAGATGAAATTTGAAAGCAAGATGGGGGAGTGGACAGAGCTAGGTGATGGGTGTCAAGTCAGTGGAATTCTGTGCCTCATTTCCCCCATCTTCCATTCTTCATGCACCTGTCGGAAGACCTTCGTGCTGGAGGCATGACACAGAGGCCAAGTTCTCATGAATGCACCATCCATCACTAAGTGAACATACAGCAGTTTGTTATACATGGAAAGCAGCCATTACAGTTCACCCATAATTCCAGAAACTTGAGTCGTTTAAAAAAAAAATCTCAGTTTTAAACGTTCGAAAGGCAGTTTAAGAAAAGTAAAGTACCCCAAATAAATTAATGTATGATATCTTGAAATCTGTTGTAAAAGATAGGTCTTTGAAGTGGTAGTTAAACTATGCATTTTAATTAGTTTGGTTTAAATTCAGATTACAAAAAAAGACAGTCTGGAATTAACCTTGAAATGGAATGCTATTCTTTCAAGATTTGATATGGTATCTTTAAGAAAAGCTGCACATGTATAACCTTCTTATCTCTGGGTTTATGCAAGAGAGTTTATTGGGCCATTCTCTGGACCAGCTGGGTTGTTTTTTTTTTTCCATCCTGTTTCTGCACTGTATTTAAAGTACACCAATCTCCCTAGAGTGCTGAAAAGAAAAAACACATGCTAGCCCTTCGAGAGGCCTCCTTGTCGTTGGCTGAGGCCAAATGCCTTGTATTTCAGACGATGTTACTAAGCAATACAGCCTCCAAAACTCAGCCCCAACTCCGCTGCGCTTCTGCAGCAAACAGCTGTGCAAGAGCAGCTCTTACAGGTGAGGACCACTCCCCATCCCCCAGCCTGGGCCTGGGTCTGGGCAGGGGTTAGTCAGTTTGGGAGTTACCAAAGTGAATTACACTACTACGACATCTTGAAAATCTCAGACACATACTGCTTTTAATGTTTCTTAATCTGAGAAGCAGGAGCTGGTAACACCATTTTTCAGCTTCATGACATGTTGAAAGATGACCATGGAGGTTCTGCTCCAACTCGGCGCACAAGACTTCCTTTTGGCTGATTAAGCCTCTGAAGAGGCCTCCGTGCACAGACAAGAGCCACTGAAACAGCACTGCAAGGAGAACCCATCACCCAGCTACTCCGTCCTGTAACCAGGGAGAGGTGACAAAGGTGCCTGGGAACTGCTACAAGGAGCAAGGAAAGGACCAAGGGGAAACAGCGCAAATGACACCAAGACGTGAGGGGAGGCAGCCAACAGCCCCTTTTCACGTGAGAGGTCAAGGACTCCTGCCAGCAGGCACCTCGCATGAGCAGTCTGCCACGATTAGACTGCCTTGGAGTGACTGGTGCTGTTCGCAGCTCTTCCTAAGTACCAATGCATGGGCTTAAGGACATTTCCAGTTTTAGAGTTTTGACAGTGCCTTTTTCCTTTGATTCCCATTTCCTATCAGAGACCGGTTGTCAGAAACACTATAACCTGTTGGATGTCATGATCCCATTAATTCACTTGTAATTTTGTCACACGTAAGGTGGAGTTTCACCAGTAACACCAGCTGTAATTAACTGGATTCCCTGTGGTTTGATGCCTACAGAAAACTATTCCAGAATCCTTCACAGGCAGGAGCTATTGGGGCTCCCATACTAAAATGCCAAGAAGTCTGAAAGTGTTTGCTTAGAACTGGGCTTGAGCTTTGAAATTTGCATTACCCTGGAAAGAGAAGCAAGCAAAGCCCTGTCAACAGATTCAGCCTCTGTTATTTTCGAAATTACAATCTCAGTTTTCACTTGCAGAATGTCCCTGGCTCCTCTTCTCTCCAGGTAGCCTTGATATGTAAATGCACGGCACCAGAAAGAGAGAAAAATGCAGGCCTGAAAGTTCACAAACATCATAAAACAGTACGATTAATTATAGCCTAAGGATAGAAAAACATCCCCAAAAAGGATCATGATGGATAAAACCAGCTTACATCCATCAGCTGGGGAAGGGGCTGTTCAGTAATCCATGCCCCAGTGTCAAGGCTATCTCTGCTTGGACAACTTTCAGCTGCCTGCCAATGTTACTGGTCTCCCTTCTTTTGCTGCCCTTCTTCCCCGTCACCTCCCCAGAAGACGAAATTTCATCACTCTCAACTCCTTCCATCTCCTCTGAGGAAGACCTGACTGACAAAGTGCCTCACAATGGGCAACAGGTGCAACTGGAACACTGAAAAGTGGAGAGTGGTTCAGTGAATAACTTACCTGGAGAATGTCAGACAAATAATACAGAAAATGTCAGGAATGACCCCTTGTTAAAACTGCAGCACCTGAAAGAAGACTTTGATCCAAATCCAAACTTCCACAGTGCTGAGGGGAACCCAGGCCGGGGGCTCAACAAGAAAACAGTCCAGATCAGACAGCAAGGAACTTGATTCAGCTTGTTTTAGAGCTCAGGCAGGCATGGAACTTGCTGATAATTCTAACTTTGGCAGAATGGAAGACTCAGACTGAGGCTGTGTTTTAACTGTACTTAAAAAATATTTAAAATACAAAAATATGCCCCTCTGCAGCTTCAGCTCAAACACTGGTTTGCAGCTGAGCAAAATATTATACAAGATCTTTTTTTACAATGAGTACAAATCAGAGACATCATGGAATTAGAGTATTTTTTTCTATGAAGACATGAATAAAGGACATCAAGGCTTTGGTCTTTCTATTTTGCACAAACATTCATTTTTGGGCAGTGAGGCTGATTAGAAGGGTGAAGGCACTTTCTCTAGTTTAACAATCTAATTTATGTGCACAAAGACTTTGTCGTTAGCTGTTTAAACAGAACAGGAATACATAGTTTTTCTACCTAAGCCACCTGACTACATGTTGCTTGCTGAAGCAAGTTTTGAGTATTTTTAAGAGGAGAAAAGCACAAATTGATAATGGCAAAATATCAACATTCTCGTTTATGCTCTTCCATACAGCAATCTGAACATGTCACTAAAGGTTCCACAGAGTCTTCAAACTAGTGCAGTATTTAAGGGCATCAACTAAAAACGTCTCCTATACCTTTTAGCACAGCAATCTTCTAGCCACTATTTTTGCATTAAAGGTAGATGCCTCCTTCTAGAGAAAAAAAAAAATTGTGTAATTCTCTCTGATCTTTAGGTCAATACTGTCCCTCCAGTCCAGTTATTTACATACATTTTTTTCAGAACAGGTCAGAAATGGCACACAGTAAGGAGTATTATTTACAAAGATACCTTGCAACAGGTAATCTTCACGTAAGCACCACAAAACTGAAGAACAAAGCTCACCCTACCAGAAGTCTTTCACAATAAATCAAATCCAGCTAACAAGTCCAGTACCTGTCACTGAATCTGGGCAGAGCCAGATCTTTGTTTTCAGTGATCAAATGCAAAAACAGATCAGACATAAAGAGCTGTGTCAGAAATCACATCCTGGACTCCAAGAGACGGCCACTGCAGACTCCTGTCCAGTGAAAATGTGTCTCCTAAACACAACATCCCAAGCAACTCACTACTGCCAGAAATTCATTATGAGAATGGCCTCCACAAGCGTCTATCTCTGGAGCGGAGAACTCCAATCTGACACTCAGCAGATAATCAGGAGCACAGAATAGGATCTGTACTCTCCAAAACATGCAACCGAGTAAAGGGGTGGGGTAAGTCCAGATACGGCCCCACTTCTCCGTGAAAAGGAGATGGTTTGCCTTTCTCTACAAGATGACTGAAGTAGTGGTGGATAGAAAAAATCTTACTACCTCCTAAGTTACAGAGTTCTCCTCATCCCAACTAATCAAAAAGCTAAAATCTACACTAAGAAAAGTATTACAATCTCCTTTTACGTAAAATTGATCCAGAGGAGCCTCTCCAGCTACACACAATGCGTCTAAGTTCAAGCAGATGCTGGGAGCATAGAGTGAGGAACATCAGCCCCAAGCAAAGAGTGGACAAGCTGCAAAGACACTGCGTTTGATGCTTGGACACCTGTTTAAAGTGGGTCATGTATGACAGGAGGCTTGCCAGAGGCTCATCAGGGACAGGCAGGCTTCGCAGAAACAAATTGTGAACACCGAGCCCGTATCAGTCCATTAGCCCCAGAGCACAAGTCCAGCACTTCTCAGAAGAATTAGAAATCTGTGATCTGCCCAGAAATAATAAGGTAATTGTAGTTTCTTTTTAGAAAGTTCACAGAGAGTTCAGTATGACTGAGAAATCTGTCACTAACCAGACTGAAGGCTGAACAGCTTTGCCAATACTACTCCATTAATGGGTCAAGTGTTCCAGCCAAATTTTCAAACTCCTGCAATAAAAATGTTTCCTAAATGCAGCTTAGCTTTCCAGGTTTCCTATTTCAACTGTGGTAATAAGGTTTACAATCGTTCAATGCTAGTGTTATCCTACAAAAGAGAAAGGGATGGCTTGTGACACATAACAGTTAAATTTTAAAGCTTGCTATTGCTCGCTGAATCAATACTGCAGCAATTTAACATTTACATTACCGAGGCATTTGTTTACCCAATCAATGGCAATACTCCAAAAGTGCAATAGCATCACACACAGTTTGATAAGGGAAGCTGAAGGCACAGAACAAAAGCAGAATATACTCCTCTACAACAATACACGATTAGAAATGCTGAATTAAATCCAATCTGTATCCAGACTGAGGGTCCTCAATCTGATGAGGGGTTAAGCAAATGGTTTCAATGCAGACATGGAAGAGACCATAGTCGACCCTTTAAACTACAGGAAAGCAAATGCAGTAAGCAAGTACAGAGTAGCAAACACTGTTTCTTACCAGTGGCATGGGGACTGCACAGAAAGACTGCTGAAACACAGTGAAGCTGACTTTTCCCTCCTTATAGTTTTGATTCATATTATTTGGAAAATGGCCTGTCACAGAACTTTAAAAATTATTCAGTCACTGAGTGTGGAGGTGGCGTATCATGCTTCTGATGCCTTTCGGTGGCAACAAGTGACTATTATCACATTATAACAACAATCTCCTGTTTCCACATTATTGTCCCTTACCTCTTGCACAACTCAAGTGCTTATGGAAAGCACCTCGTTTCAGTTTGTATGAGCTAGTGAAGGACTGAGGGCTAAATTCCAGCAGAAAAAAGAAGATGAGAAAGCAATCAGGGACTGGGAAGCAGGTGCCAGCACTCTGCCAGCACTGAGCTTTCTCTGGCCTCTGTTCAGCACAGACCTTGGATCCGCTTAGAGAAAATTCTGCGCTTATTTAACCAGAGTGGAAGAGTTGCACAAAATACAGCTCCTCTACCAATATTTCTACTGCCTGAAACTACAACCAAGGCAGGTCCCACAGACAATTCATCCCAGAAGTCAAAGATGACATCTCAGGATAGGATGAATCAGCCTTCTGACAATGACTGTTCTACTCTGCTAACTATAAAGGAGACAGCTTGTAACACAACTAGCTTAAACTCAAGTATTTAACTTCTAGGCTACTCAAGAGAGAACCACCTTATCCCGTGCCCTTAAAACGCGAAGTTCAAGTAATACTAAACATACCTATTAAACATCTGTATGCTAATGAAATTTAGAATCCTTCTTATTGCTTAGCAAGGCCACACATTTGTGCCTGCCCCTTTGTTAGAAGTAATGGGATATTTTGACAGCAAAGTGAAATGAACACAGAAACCGTCTTAAATTCATGTTGAATATAAAAAACTCAAAGGATTCTTATCTCTCCAGCACAGAATCCAGAGGTTTTAGAAAAAGAAGAGGACTATTTGTTTTTCTGGAGAAGGAAAGCACAAGACAATGAAAATAAGTCTGTTATCTCTGATTAGCTTCTAATAAACTCCAGAGAGCGACTGAAAAAAAACCCAACTTCTTGAAACCTGAAATAATCTGCTTTTGTTTCATAAGCTTGTTTGGGGAGGGAAACAATTTCTTGACACCAGTTAGCAGCAATTGTTTTATCCACTGCTAGAACAAACCAGATATGTCTTTGTTTCCCAGGTACCACCCCTAAAATGTTAAATCTCTCCTGCTGTCTGTGCAAGCAGACACTCATTGTTTACAGTTCAACGCAAACTGTTCCAGAGATGAGAGATACTCCATGTACTCCTGCAGGCTGTTTGTTCTGTTGTTCCTGCTTTAAAATACAGGTCATTCCGACTCAATGTATCTATTTGCTCTTTTTTTTTTTTTATGTCAAGCATTTTTTAAACAGGTTGGTAGAGCCTGTAGGTTGAAAGCAGAGGGATACAGGGAGAAAGATGCTCTGTCCCCTACACTGAATTAATCTCAGTTACAAGAATTCAGTGTATGAACTTACCATCCTAAGAATAACAGCCTCTGTGTTTTGGAGAAACTAAGCAAATTAAGCTGAATAGTAATTGATGTGGTTAAATACAGTATAAACAAATACTGGAAAAATGTCAGCATCATTCTTTAAAAGATATGGAAGCTACACAGCATGTACCAGGGGTTCTGCCAGCAAGCGAGGCTGCTCTACGTTGGCCAAAAAAAAAAAGATAGGCTATCCTTTGAGAATAAAACAGTGTCCTGGGCTTTTTTTCCCCTCCCTCTTCCAAGTGGTTAAACAAAGGACTTCACTGTCAAAAGCCAAGACTAACAGTTTATGCTGTACGCTTGCAGACAGAAAAACTGAAGAGAATCCTCTGGCAGTATCAAGTTAATCATCAAAAATCAAGACCATGATTCAATAAATTCCTGCACTCAGACATAACTCCTAGGAAGAATGACAGGTAACTATTGTCTGAAACAGCTTAACAGCATTATAGTCACCTGTTAAATGAACTGTGTTACCAAGCCATCATTCAAAAGACTTAAAAACCAGTTTTGCACAGATGAAGTTTCTCTACTCCTTCAGCTCCCCTCAGCCTTCTACTCACTGCACACAGCACCCAGCCTCTATCCCTCCTCCCGCCCCAGCCTTATCCCATCACAGATCCAATGCAAAATTGTTGCAAATGCAAAATTTTCAGTTGTAAGATTTAAGTCCTCTGCAGACAAGGAGTTGGAGGTCCACGTTCAACCCAAATTAATCCTAACTTCTGATCAGTGTGGAACTCATCTACCAAATCTTTTCAATGCCAAAATGAGGGCAAAACATATGACAGCTTCTATACACGTAAAGCTCCAATGAAGTGTTCTCAGGGACCTATTACAATACCCTAAACCTTTCTTTACACAGGTATATATTACAGCCTACCGCAGTTATCAAGGGGTTGCAGTCTGAATAAATTCAGCTACCCTCCTTCTACATGACAGCAACCTGACCACCTCACCAGTCCAGGATAAAAAGTCTATCTATTAGTATCATATCAGTTCCCTCTCTAGCACCACGCCAGGATGGGTTCTATTACATCACAGCTTTATCATTCACAAACTTCACTAAACTGCTCCTTTTTGCAGCTCACCAGCAAACCAATACCTTGTGGCAGACTGCATCAAAACAAACAGAAAGTAACAGGAGGAGATCTTCATCAGGGACCTGATGGAATACATCTGCA
>NW_010228679.1:0-20651 GCF_000690775.1 Eurypyga helias
AGGTGTCCCAGCCCATGGCAGGGGGGTTGGAACTAGATGATCTTTAATGTCCCTCCCAACTCAAACCATTCTATGATTCTGTGTTCCTATGAAAACTGCAGTTATTCTGCAGTTATTTGTCCATTGATGATGGAGGACTTCTAGAAGGGAATGCAATGAAAGGAGACTGCATCATTAGTTAAACAGACATACACAGTGCCTTCTCTCGGTATCTTACTGACATTGCCTATCATAAAGCTGTTCCAGTCTGTCGTGGTTTAAATCCAGTCATCAAAATACCATGAAGCTGTTCTCACTCCTCCCCCTACCTTCGTCTAGCAGAGGGTGAGATTTGGAGGAAACAGACAAGGAAGCTCGTAAAAAACATATAATACATTTGCCCACCACCCGCTGACCAATGCACAGACAGGACCTGAGAAGTGAGAGTCAGAGCCAGAAAACCCAAGAGCCAGAGACCGAGAGCCGGAGCCCAAAAGCCAGAGCCTGACAGTGATCGCAAAAGAATCTGAGCAAACCCTGTCAGTGACAGCATGACTGGGGAAGACAACTGACCCACCAACTCGCTAACGACAAGCAAAGGAGTTAGCAAAGCAGCTAACACAGGAGTTAGCAAAGCAGTTGAGCTCATAGAAGAGTTAAGGAGACAGCAAGAGTGAAAAGAGTGTGATGGCCTCTGAGCCCACCCCCCTCTTATGTACTGAACATGACATACTATGAAACAAAATGCTCCTTCAGTCAGTTGGGGTCAGCTGTCTGAACTGTGTCCCCCCACACACACTGCCTGTAGCGAGATAGCTGGGAACACATCTGCACTATCAGAAGCTGAGACACCTTGAATTTGGTGCAAGCGCTCCCCAGCAACAGCTAAAAAAACACCTTATCAGTATCAGTACTTTTCTCAGGGTAAATCCAGAAACATAGCTTCATACCAGCCACTGTGAAGAAAGTTAACTCTTTCCTGACTAAACCCAGCACAGAATCGCCATTAAAGTTTTATCTTAAACCTGATTATCAACATGAAACACAATTACAAATTGTTGTTCTCTGGAAGTAGTAAGAGTAACTTGATTGCAGAGATGAAATACACATAATACTAGTCTTTTAGAATGAGATACAAGGAAAGAAAATAAAAATCCAGCTTACAGCTGCATATTATTTATATCAGCACATATGTTTATATGCTCCCCATTCTCTGTTCTTAACAACACCGCACAGCTGGGGATCTGATAACTGGTCATGACCTCTCTCCTTATCTCAATCTTCTGAGATGCTGATGTGATTTGAGGACTCATACACTTTTGTGTATTCTTACAGGTCTTGCAGTTCCATTTAGATTTAGATCCTTCAAATCCTCCTGCTCAGCTAGGATTCTTTCAGGAAGAAATGAATAATTGTCAAAGTAGTTTTAATCCTTCTGCCACCAAGTTAATGGCTGTTCATATTTTGAAAATGCATTACCCTATCAATATGATCTTTTGTTACCATTTATGCTGGAATTCTGATCAAATGTGGCTGCTTATAAATGGAGATGTCATGTCTGTGTTGTCAAATTAGACTCCCTCTAAAGACAGCAGGGAGTAATTGGTATTTCAGAGTATGAATCATTTCACAAAAACATATGTGAAAAAAACTGGTTAGACAAGCAACACCCAAAGGTACTTCTATTCTCCTTTGACTATACATTGATCCATGGTTTCGAGGCCAAGTGTAGACATCTAGCTCCAATATAGCAATTTAGGAGCTGAATTAAGGCTGTAGGGTAAGACCCTGTTGAAAAACTACATTTCAATGTATATGTGTGGGAGTCCACATGCTGCAATAGGTGTCTCTGCTCCCACCACAGGAACTGAAGACCTACTGCTCGACTCAGTTCTTTGCCTGCCCACAAATGTTGTTGTTCAAGATGCCAAAACCTATCATCTGGCATCTCCCACTCCAGAAGGGCACAGTTGTGCAGCAAGTCCTGTGTCCTCATATGTGTGCAGATAACTCACATACTTTAGAGTATCTCAAATAACCTAATTCCTTATATTTAGGTAAATGAATTTATACCTGGATTAGATTTCTCCTTTGACTCTAAGGGAACCATAACCACGTAGCATGCATACACAGACACCTATATTTAGATTCCCTAACTGGAGCCCAATTGAAGTTCTACTGATGGACACTAGGAAGGGCTAAAGCCTTCCTCCCTCCCTCCCTCCTGTCCTGATGATTAATACAGTCTGTGTAGAATTGTGCCAGTTTTTAACTATATAGTAATCAGGTCATTAATTTTTTTTTCATTTGGCACAACAACACTCAGATCATAGAATCATAGAATCATAGAATCACGGGTTTGGAAAAGACCTTAGAGATCATCCAGTCCAACCGTATCTGTCCACCACTAAACCATATCTCTCAGCACCTCATCCACCCGTCTCTTAAACACATCCAGGGATGGTGACTCCACCACCTCCCTGGGCAGCCTGTTCCAGTGCGTGATAACCCTTTCAGTGAAGAACTTCTTCCTTACGTCCAATCTAAACCTCCCCTGGCGCAGCTTGAGTCCATTCCCCCTCGTCCGATCATCTGTCATTAGGGAGAAGAGACCAACACCCACTTCTGCACAACCTCCTTTCAGGGAGTTGTAGGCAGTGATCAGGTCTCCTCTCAGCCTCCTCTTCTCAAGGCTAAACAAGCCCAGTTCCCTCAGTTGCTCCTCATAAGACATATTCTCCAGACCCTTCACCAGTTTTGTGACCCTTCTCTGGAAACGTTCCAGGACCAAAATGTCTTTCTTGTAGTGAGGGGCTCAAAACTGAACACAGCACTCGAGGTGCGGCCTCACCAGTGCCGAGTACAGGGGGAGAATCACATCCCTGGACCTGCTGGCCACGCTGTTTTTGATACAAGCCAAGATGCCATTGGCCTTCTTGGCCACCTGGGAACACTGCTGGCTCATGTTCAATCGGCCGGGTCAGATCAAATCGGCCAGATCTCAGCATGAAGTCTTTTTTCACATTCAGCACTATATATAACATAAAAACTCATAATTGGGTGAACATGTTTTATACAATCATGTACAATGCACAAGGAAATAATGCACAAGGCTTAGTAGTATTCCTTGATTGCAATTTAACACAACGACAATCAACAGTTTACAAGGGCATGTAGTGACAGGACAAGAGGTAATGGGTTTAAATTGAAAGCGGAGAGTTTTAGATTGGACATCTCCTCTATTTCATGGAGAGGGTGGTGAGGCACTGGAGCAGGTTGCCCAGAGAAGCTGTGGATGCCCCATCCCTGGAAGTGTTCAAGGCCAGGCTGGATGAGGCTTGGAGCAACCTGGTCTAGTGGAAGGTGTCCCTGCCCATGGCAGGTGGGTTGGAACTAGATGATCTTTAAGGTCCCTTCCAATCCAAACTATTCTATGATTCTACGAACTTCTTCAGGATGATAAATTCTTTTGGGTTACTAAGCACATTTTCAACTCCTAGTAACACTGTGCATGCAAATCATCTACCATATTTGAAAACTTTTCCCAAGACTCATATGTCCTAACTTTAGGTTCACAGCTGGAAAGCATAAGCAAGGACCTCAGCCAAACTAAGCTTCTTCATATCCTAGTTATATCCATGGGCTGTGTATTGTTGTCTATTGACTACAGGACCTTTTCGAATCATAGACTGTGTTTAGTTGCTCAGCATAGGGGAGTTAAGTCTTGCCCTTAAACTTTGAGTTTTCTGCAGTTGAGATCTATCTGTATCTTTGGACTGCCTAACAACAAAGGTTTGAGGAGACATAACTGGGGCTGTTCAGCATTATTGCAATAAAATTATTAAGAATAATTAAGTGGCAATTCTTGCACAGACAGAACTCCCATTAAAATGGACTAGGAGCTTGACTTTGTGGGCTAATTCTGACTCTTGGCTTCTCCCAGCATTAGAAATGCCTAGAGCACTGGAAATGTATATCTTGATTTTCAGAACATAGAAAAAAATAACTTGCTATAACATCAAGAAATGGATGATCCTACCATTTACTGAGGTATTGAAACATGAATGTTTCCTAGGAGATAAAATATTAACAATTTACATCTGAGACATGTGCCCTCATGTAATTTCCTTGAACATCTCTAAGATCAGTTTTTCCCTTAGGGTAGGACATGAAGGTACAGCTGCACTTGACTTACTAGTTTTCTGCTCTCTGCTTTTTGTTACTCTATAAACCAGCCAATTGATTTAAATCACAGATTGTGCTGTGAAAAAAAAAAAAACAAACCTGCAGATAGTTTTACGCTGTAGTTAATCCGAGAGTCATATGTATTAAAATTATTGTGATCAGTTCTCATTTCTGATTGCTGACTAAGAATTGAAAGATAGTTTTATGCTTAAAATCTAGCAGGCAGTTACAAAACCTCAGCTGTATTCTTAGCTCTGATACTGACTTACTTAGTGACTTAATTAAGTCCATTACTGCTTGATTTTCAGAAGTGATGAGTGCTGTTGTTTCTATTGACTTCATCTTTAAAAAGCAGCTGCTTAATACCATGGAAACTTCAGCCACTAATTGCTCCCGACCTCTTTTTCTCTTTTGAAACTGGACATATTTAGTATTTACCTAACCTTCAAGAGTATTTGCAGGCTAAATCCATTAGTGATTGAGAGGTAATCAGATAACTTCATTTATTCAATGGACAAGTCTATAAATAATATAAATATAGATTGTCAGATTTCTAATTTTTCCAATAACTGTTTCACTCCTACTGTTTCAAGAAAAACTGGTGAGCACACAAACCCCAATGAAAGTCTGAGTAATCATCCAAATGATAAATCCTTGAGATATATATGTGTTGGTTGTCTAAGAAGTGGACTTACTGCAGCCAATGGGGAGAACACGAATCTTACTGCAGCCAATGGGGAGAACACGAATCTTGATGCTGTTTCTGATAGCCCTATTTCTTGGAAAAAAAAATGATTCAGTTTCCAGTTATTATTACATATTTACTAAGCATTAAAAAATACGTTTCCCCCATTTTTTAAAGCATAGGATACAGCTTCATCTACCTTCAAAATTTTAACTGTCAGCTTGTTTTCTCCTTCTTTATTTTCTTTTTTCCTTCTTTATCTTCTTTATTTAGTTTATGTGAAAATATATAGTTTTACTAACATCCTTCTTTTGTACAAATGCACTTAGATTTCTTATTACAATGAACAATATCTTTGGTATTTTGTATTGTACAATGTATCATGATGAAGCAAATAGACACAATGGCAACTCAGGGGAGGTGGTGGTTGTTATTTAGTGTGACAGTTTGGTTTGGTTGACTTCGAGGAATTGCCATTAAGAACTCATGGGAATGTCCATCAGGGAGATGGTGCAAAGAATGAGTGAAGTGAACCTGAGAGACCATGTAGCATTTATTCCCCAAATCCCTTGAGCTCAGAGGCATACCTAATGTGTTTTGAGTGGTATGAATGAATAAGTGCAGCTGACTGAGAATAGATGGTTTTCTTTATTTGAAAATCACTTTATCTGACTGCAGATCTGGGGCTGGTACTGCAATAGCACCAGCAGAAAGAAAAACATGACACTCGAGAATTACAGCCTCAGGCGTTTTCTTTTACCTTTCCTGCATGGGTGGATGACTTCAATGTTATCACACTAATTACCAAGAAAAGAAACATTTCTAACATGTTGCATAACTCCTTTTGGAAAAGGTGCTGGTGTACTAGAATGCTGGAGGAGAGGGGAATTGGTCTGAAAGATATCTGGTTTTGGTAGAAAAGGATAAAACTGTGCATTTATTTTTTTCCATTAACTTCTTAATTGTTACAGTATTTCTCTAAGTGTATGTGTAGCAGGAATATAGTCAAGTTTTACTCCATTAAAATTTGTGGTCTAAAGATGAACAATACAAGTATGTTAATACATTTTTATGGATACGTCAAAGCAAGAGAAAATGTGAAGGTAACTGCATAGCAGCCCTCAGAAGGCTCCTCCGGACAAAACCATTACACAATCTGTCCTAGGGTCTCAGCAGAGGAATCAATATGCTTCAGTAAGTGGGAGCAATACAAATCTAGGTTAAGAATGCTAGAAGTGAAAAATGTGATTTACTTGAGGAGAACAGCCCAATAGCACTGAGATCACAAGCTTCTACCTAAACAACACTGTCGTTAACTTGAGTGGTTCAGGATGCAGACCAAAGTAGTCAGAGACTGCAAGTGGATCCCTCCAAGGTGCTGTGTCCTGAGACAAGTTGTTGAAATCAGTGGAAAGACGTGATTGGTAACCTCTTTGATTATCAAGAGCATTGGGAAGTGTAGAGAAAATAACCTCTCATCAGTGAATAAATATTAGACACCCATCCATCCATCCATCCATCCATCCATCCATCCATCCATCCATCCATCTGCCCATCCCTCCATCCCTCCATCTACCATCTGCAGCTAACTTCTCAAATGTCCATGCTGAAAAACCTCCCAGCCTGGGTCATTCCAATCACAAAAGAACAATCTGGCTGAAATGCTTTCTTCCAGTAAAATTTGCCCAACCCTTACTGAGCCCATGTAGGCACCTCAACTCAGGCAATCAGCCACCCTTTAAAATCAGCTAATATTTTTAAAATATAATAATTTGTAGAATGTAATCCCCATTTTTTCTGAAGGTCAGCTTATAGTTAGTTAAGGGAGATGTGAGCCATTAGAAAAGCAGTACAAACCTATAACATTTGCTCAGACTCCATATATTTATTATTATTAAATATTTGACAGACAAAGCATCCATTAATTAACAAATGATGCATTTTACATCCTGCCTGTCTTTCCAACAATGGGAGATGTTATTAAGAAAAACTATGCCCGGGAAGAGAAGCAGCTTGAGAGGGAAAAATCCCATTGTCAATATTAAATGAGTACAGTGAAATAGTATAAAGGAAGTTAAAGAAGTAAGGACAAAATAAATGGCACTTTCACATAGTCCAGTTATGCACATTTAGTACGATATACATAAAGATAACCTGGGCTGAATTGATTGCTATGCCTGTCACTCGCCTGCAAATTACCTAGTACATCACTGAGTGAAAAAATGACCCACTCAAATGAATGGGTCCACAAATCAAAAGGATGAAAGCAGGCTTGACTGAGGCTAAAATGCAAAAAAAAAAAAAAAAAAAAGGCATTTTAGATATTATTTATTTGATGAAAAGCTTTCTTCAAGGAGCTCTGTTCTTGGTAAGACCAAGTATGAGGAAAAAACATCAGGCCAAGGGCAAGTTTAATAGTGTTCCCCAAGAATTGGAAGTCTATACAGCTAAATACAGCAGAGTAAAATCAGCAGAGCTGCCATATACTTCAAGGAGCACAGGAATGGTGTGCTTTGTGTACCTCAGATATGGGGTATATGGCAGACTACAACAAAATCTTTCTCCATGGTTATTGTACCCTTAACACAAAGTGACATCTGGGTACTTCCATCACAAAAATTATCCTTGTGACTCAATAGGATTCACAAAAACATCCACGTCTCAGCAGTATGAAGAACAGTATGACTAAATTAGTTTACTTCGTAGTCCACCAGTTCTTCAGTACTAACATCTGTCTCCTTCCTTTTTAAGAACAGACACTTTTTTTATTATTAATTCCCCACCAAGACATCATTCTTGCAAAAACACAGGAATAAAGGGTTAGGAGAGCTTTCTATCTTTCTGGTAAAGGAACTCAGTGCACTACCTGAAGTAATTTGTCATATGAAATTGCTTGCATCATAAAACATATCCTCGGTACAAGATCGGCTGGCATTTTCACCCATTTTATAAAGAGAAGGTATCAATCCATAAGCAAGCTTGAATTTTAGCCAAAGGAAGTTGAAATTATGCTTTCCTTTGAAAATTCAGTTGCCGAGACATATCTTCATATAACGTCCACTTGGAATGTAGTGTGACTGTGCAGTTCTGCCAACAACGGCCCAGATGCCTTGTACTAAGTGTGCCGGGCCTCAGGACTGAGGCTTGCCAGGCTTGTTTTATCTGTACCTTTCTTGGCCTGTCTGCATTTTGTATGACCTGATTTAGCTGTAACAGCAACTTCTTTAATTGATCAGGTGTCTGTGCCTGACTGCTTTACCTTGTTTACCTTTGCATGGTATAAATGCAGTTTTACATGTATAGCAGGTGTTTGATGTGGAATGAGATTTTTATGATTCTAACACAATGATGTAGTGTACATATATAGAGACCTGGCACAATAGCAGAGATCCTGACAAGTGGAAGCAGAGGATGGAGCACAGAAGAGTGCAGGCATGGGATGATAGGAGATGGGACACAGGCTGGTGCTGCAGACTCCACACCAGAATCAACTCAGAAAAGGTCATCTATAAAAAACCTGTCCTGGACCTGGGAAAACAGGTTTCACTGGTAATAAAGAGAATAAAGAAATAGTCTCTGGCACATATAAAAGGGATCATATATAGTAAATTCAGACATATCATGAAACTTCAGACTAAAGAAGAAGATCAAAAGAGAAAGAGCATTGTAAAAAATATAAAATGTCCCTAAGCGGATGCTACAGGTCCGAACAAGAAACCATCCACATGACCATGACATTTCTTTTGGTGAAGGACAAGTTGTTTGTAACATTCCCAACCACCCATCCATCAGCATGACATCACCAGCCATAGGAGGGGATCCATGGAAGGGTGAGTACCACATTAGGGGTAGAAGATAAGAAGGATAAGTATAACTACTGTAAATGCATTAGTACCATTTTTCCATAACAAGTAGTTCTGAACTAATAAAGATTAAACTCTTAAGATTTTAATTGTACTAACAGGAAATTCTTTGCTTTACTTTTATACATGATGTGCTGCTTCTTTGCCCATGAATAAATTTTTTTTTAGCACAACAATAGGAAGTTATCGAAATAGCATTGTTAAATTAGATATTCATGACCTGTCATCAATTCTCTGCACGACTTTGCAGCCATCCTTCAATAATTTACGAGTTCAATATGAATGCTTAAATCATAAGATAAATCCCATAGAAAAGATGCAGAACAAGCCAAATCGGAGAAAAACATCTGACCTGGTCTTCCTTGTTTTTCATGAAAGTGATATCTTAGTTAAGTTATAGTGTGCTTTTTGTCTTATGCACAGAAAGCAAATTAAACTAGATCCTGTGAAAACGGTATTCTTAAAAATACTAACATAGCACATATTTGCAATTATTCAGCCAGTGCTAACAATTCTTAAGCATCCAAATACTCCTGAGGATAGGAAAGATTTGCAAGCTGCAGACAGTGAGGCACTGGGTACTCTGAGGATCAGCAGGCTTCACTTGCTCAATACCACTGTGTAAACACTATAGACTGTTCTTTAAAGATTTTTAAGCCATTTCCTGAGATTTTTTTTCTAATTTCCTCATTAAATTTCTTCCTGGTCACCATATATCTTTGTTCCATGATACATTCGGAGGTTGGGCTAACTGACCTCTAAAGGTCCCTTCCAACCCAAATTATTCTATGATGATTCTATGATCATAGTCCTATCCTTTACAAAATTTCTACCTTTTTGTTCTTACTTGTGCACATTTCTTACTTCTGCTGTTCATTTTACCCATGCTTCAAGCCCTTGCCTTCCTCCAGTTCCAACTATTTATTCATACTTTGATCCTTTACCTGTGTTTCCAGCCCAAAGAGCTTCTTCAGTCACAAAATAACCCAGCATTTATAGATCTGTGTGACCAAATGACCAACAGTAGCCCTTAACAGATGTCCTCTCTGGTCTCACCAATGGGTGGTCTTTGTTTTTTGCATTTCTGTAGTTGGAGAAGACACTTTTACCTGGTTTTACCAGAGAACTCATCTTTATTTTTCTCTTACAGTTGTTCAGTCACACATGGCAGGCAGATAAGAGGTGACTCTTTACACCCCTTTTCCAGAGCCACTGACATCTGAGATTCCCAGTTAGTAGCTGAAGAACAGAAGAGTAATAGGAATTTTTGAAGAAATTAGATCTATGGAGGTATTTTTTCCAGGGATTGAAAGCGCAGGTTTAATTTTCCAGGGTTGTCTGATAGAATTTATCACAAAAATGGAACTGAAAGAATACACGCAAGAAAATTTCATACGAAGCCATTTGGAAGGGTATTTTAAAGGCTCATTCAATTGGACTCTTTCTTTAAATAGCCTTGGCAAATACTATTAGAAATCTTACTGGCATTTCAAAATACAAGTAAAAATTTACAAAAAAATGTCAAATGCAAAACACCTCCAATAAATATTAAGTTCTTCTCCATATATAATTTTATAAAAATTGTGGTCAGCTTTAAGAGATGGAGAGATGAAAATGGTAATATCAATGTCATCTATGGTGCTTGCAAAGCTTGGGATCACTAGAGCAAAATATCATAGAATATTTTTACCAGGGTAGGCTTACAACAATGATGTAAGCTAGCCAGCTAACTCAATTCTCAGTTTACACCCACACGGTGCTATAACACCCTTCAGAAAAAGACAGATGTAGGGGTGTGAAATATCATGTGGCTTGCACAGCGATGATCAGCAGCATATCTGTCAAACACTCAGACAGTATCAGGGCACAGGGCTGCAGGGACCCTCTGCAAAGTGACGGTAAGGCAGAAATGAGAACTGGCAGCTGCACAAAAGACCCAAGTGAAGCCTACTATGTTACTGGTGAAAACCAACAGCAATTTCTCCTTTTAAAAAATAACTGCATCTGCTATAATTTACCTAAAACTTCAGAATCCATTGCTATCTCCCTCCCTGCTTCTTTCTTCTTGTAGGGTTCATTTGTATCTTGAACTCTTAGCTTGTAATATGTGTGATTAGGTTATGAAATTTGGAATTTAGCTCAGTTATGTTGCCATCTGTCAGGATTTGGTGCCATCTGTCAAAATAATTCACTTGGATTCCAATTACTTCCAAAGTGGTAGAAACATGGAGGTCTCGCAAAGTCATGGCATTCAATCATATTGCATATGTATAAATTCAGATGTGTCATAGTTATTTACTTCATAGTATATTTGTATGATCTGTACCTGTTTCCTAATCTACAGCTCTATACTGTAAAACTATTACAGCCAATTAAAAAATTTCACAGCTAGATTTATTTGAATCTATATTAGGAGCTTTTTTTTCAATCCTTATTTAATATTGTTTTCAGACATTTCAGATCTGTGTATTATTCATTTCCATAATGTCTTTGAACAAGTGAGTTCCTATCCCCAACAAAGGCAGGATTCATTGCACATTGTGCTCAACATTTTAAAATTTGATCATCCACTTCGTTGTTTTAAGTCCCTTCCAAAGCAAATCAATTCCAAAGAGTTCAGTCTTAAATCAGTAGGATAACTTGTCGTATAGAGACGTCTGTCTCCACTAACTTCTAAACCATGCTTCTTCTCCAAACACATGATATAAAAAAGGCTTTAGACCATTATTTTTCTTAATTTTTTCCCATGATTATTTAAATCATCCTTCTCAGGGAAATACTATGTAATATCACAAGGCTTTTTAATACAGCAGAGCACAAAATGGTCCAATAGCTAGAATATCAGCAAAATTCAAACTAAAAGATACAGATTTTAAACAGCAAACTCAAATTGTGTTGAAAATAGCAAGGAATGTGAGGTTTCAAAATAAGACTAGGGATCTTTCTATCCAGTAGAACACAAAAATAAAGTATTGACCTAAAATGTCAAATGGCAAATGTTCTTTTTATGTTGTTGAGGCCAAAGAAAATTAACCATAGCAGTGAGCCAAGTTGTGCAGAATTTGGTCCAAGGTTATTGCTCTAGCACAGGCCATCAAGCACGGGAGTGGAAAACTGAGCCTCACATTAAAAAGATGTTACCAATATCCTAGAATCTAACAGGTTTGGATCTGACACAGTGGACCACCAAACTGAATTTTCCCAGGTCTCTCAACCAATGTGGTTAGCAGTGTCTGAGTTGGACAAAGTCATTGTTGCTACCAAGACCTGGAGAAGGTGTGACACTGTACAGGCATTTAAGCCATGGTTCCTCACAGAGGTATAGAACAGATCAGAACAATGTCACCCGAAATATTTATTTTCCTTCCACTGGCTACAAAGAGAATTTGGGGCAAATTCATATGTACCTTACTAAAGTTAGGTGAAATGGATATTACAGTAGGTATGTAAACAAAACCAGTTATAAACTGTCATCAAATTATAAGCAAAAATGGATGAGTGCGGGAAGGGAAAACTATCTACGAATGGTACATTTGCCTTTGTTTGGTTACACACTGAGTAGTGAGGGTACTCATTCCTGAAGTTACAGTGGGGCTCAAACAGATCACTATTTCTGTTTTTTTATGTTGTCATACTTCATTTCTTCAAGTCAAAGACATATCATCCTTGCGAAAGTGAGAACGCTCTCACTTAAGAACAACTGGGAAAAATATTTGGGATTAGAAGGAACTTTGAAATATTTGAACCCATGTGCTATAAATAACAGTTACTAACAGAATAGGTACTTAATGTGGTTATTTAAAACTATGGTGCAGTCATTAGTGACCTACTAATGACTTACTGTTGGTGGGGTAGGAGATTAGTTATGAATGGGTTTGGTCCATGTGATCTGCTCCATTTTACTTTATGAGTGTTTAAGAGAAGACTTTCAAGTGTCTGTGAGAAATGACAAGTTACTTTTGCATACAAGGGAATTCTTAAGGCAAAAGAAGGGAACCTTTAATTACTTCATGTAAAAATAGGCAATTTATACTACTGGGAAGTTACATAAAAATACTCAGCTCAGCACTGGCCACTGTTAGTGTGGAATATGATTAGGTTGTGTTACTTCAGGCCTCCTGGGTGGTGGTGCAGCCTGGTGAGCTGACCTGTGTGCTAAAAAACCATAATTGTTTTCCTGACTCTGCTGTGAATTTGCTGTGTGATCTCTAGGTCAGTTATCTCTGTGCCATGCTTTTTCCTTTAACCTGCCACTTTCTTAGCTGTCTAGTCTGTCTTAACATACATCCTTACTGTGACAGCACAGCAGGATGGTGATCTTCTGGGCACTACCATGTCACAAACAGTAATAACAGTCCCTGTGCCTCCTGTGGCGTACGAAAGCCTATACATCACTTCTGAGTATGGACTCTGCTGTTGACAGAAGCACTGAGACTGTTGTAGGGGTTAAGCACTGTGAGCATCCAAAGCTCTGTGTTAGACCAGAGAAATTATTGGGGATGACACTTTTCTGTTTATATTCATCAAAACAAGCACTTTAAGACTGTCTTCTTTAATTATATTGCAGATAATTGTCATGCTGATTACAAGCACTTTACAGTGACTCTTTTGCAGTCATTGATATAATTTTTTAAAATCCATTGGCATTTTTTTGGTGAACATCTGTCTGAAATGCTGATTACAACATCCCCACTCAACTCTGTAGGGGGGAGCAGCAGGATTGCAACCTAATGGACTGCAGAGACAGGAAAAAAAAAAAAAAAAAGGAAAAAAAGAGGGGAAATAGCACAAATAGCCAGAGGAAATAAAAAATGTGAAAATTTACATCCATAATGTAATTTGAATGATTTCACCATCATCATCCCAATTGATTTCATGATCCTTTACCAGACCCTGGCTGTTGTCCAGGCTGACTGTCCCGCTTGTGCTGTAAAATTGATGCTTTCTTTCTCACTCAGTTCTTCTCATGAATGAAACTCACCACGATTATGTGGGTGCAAGAGGCATGCCCCACTTGGAGAACAAATTATCTCATGGCACGGGCTGACTTCACATGCAGTATTTGCACTTTCATTGCATAATTTTGGATTGGAGCACTTAGGGGAATGACCTTGATGTGCATTTAAAAGGAGGGCTTTAATCAGGTGCCTTCTACTATCTAAAGCAGATACCTCAGGCACAGATTAACTGACAGGGTAAAGATTAAATACTCTGGGCTCTTTACGTGGAAAGACCACACATGTGGCTATTAAACCCTTTGCTGCATGTGCAGGTTATGGCTGTACGTTTAACCATCTGATGCTTCTCTTTATCAAACCAGTACCTGCTTTACAACAGTGTTTTGAGGCAGGCTAGGAAAACATGGCGAAATTTCTCAAAACTGCCTAATTTATTCCTCCCTTAAACCCACACATAGCACTTGAGGTCTACATTTACCATGCTCAGACCTGATGAAGGTCCAGTGGGGAGGCGCTTTCATTCCTGAACCTCTTGATGACTTGTGGCTTCCACCTTCTTGGCACTCGTTGTTAATTAAAGGTGATCTAGTGTTATAGATACTTCACGTTATTAACGCTAACTCTGAGGTATGTCCTTTCATCTCACTTTCTGTACTATGTGCTAAGTGTTTCTGTGGCAGCTCAGTGTTTGAGGACACAAACATCCCAGTGACATATCTTTTGCACATGTTTAAGGAAACTTGCTGGGAATTTTATCCTAATTTAGTCTAGTTTCCATTGTCATGGGTTTCAGGTTTGAACTTGAATGTTTACTTTCAAATCAAACACTTCCGAATCCTGTGCCTGCAGCTAAAGGCACATCCTTTGGATAGCAGCCACTCTGCACACAAAAACAAAAGATGAGAGCTATACGGCACTGACACAGAAAGGAACAGCATCAGGAGCACCGGCACAACCAAGTAATTACAATGTGCTGATTAATATGGACAGAAAACAGTGGATGGGATTAATATTAAGTAAACCAACACATAAACTAAATCTTTTCTCCCTGCCTTTCTAATTGCTTCCTACTGCATTATCTAGTTCCAAATACCAAATTAAGACCTATATTTAAACTTTTCCCTAATATGCCCTTCTTTCTCTTTCCTAATCTTTTGCTGTTATTTTATTTTGCTGTCAGAACTGCATGGAGAAAAATGCTGCAAGAATCAGTGAAATTCAGTGTCCAGTTGATCTAAGGAAATTTTACTGCTGCATGTGCTATGCTGGGCTTTTTTACTGTTTAAAATGTTCTGCAAGAACAGGACACATTCAAAAGTTCAGTAACACACAGAGAAACACCCAAACAGAACAGATCTAGCTTTAAAACAAAATGGACACAGGGCTGATACCAGGTGTGCAAAAGTCCTAGTAATTTGTTCAGGTACTGAAATCTCTGCTATGAATTAATTCCTATGCTGCAGCCTTTTGCTTCATTTCAGCAAATAACCCTGGTAACCCTGGTTCCTGCAGCACTTGAATGGATTTTTAAAGCCTTGAAAATGGAATTTTTATGCTGTCAAATGGTAATGACTTTCCTTTGGCTAGTTCCCTTAATTAAAGGGAAGATGCAGAGCCGACAGCTGGAAATGAGGGGCTATGGTTGCAGTAGGGATTGCAGTGACTTCCCTGGGCATGAGGGACAAGTTTGCAGCATGGGAACGTGGGGGACTGCTGAGTCCAAATTAAAATTCCTGTTCTACAGTTGCCATTCTGGAATGGAATTATTTCTATATGTAAGTTTTAAGTCCTGCTGTCATGCTTTTCCCAGAACACTAACAGTGCCTCTGGCTTTACTCTGTCATGCTCTTAAGGTCACAGACTGAGGATGGCTGTGAAAGAAGTCATCTGAGAAAGCACAGGGGCACTGCAAGGTGTGGTGGCTCCAGAGTTGGTTCAGGAATGGATGGATGGGTGGATGCATGCATGCATGCATGGGAAAAAGATCACAAACAAGCCAAAAGTACTATATGAGTGCTGTTACAGAGAAATATAGGAGAGGGAAGAAGGTGGCGTCTGAGCTCCAGAGCAGGTGGTTGAACTTGGGTTACTCACTCACTCACCATGGTCTGGAAACCTTGGGTACTGCTAGTGCAGACCTCTCTTCTGGCTGGCACTCCCCATGGTCCTCATGATCTCATTATCAGGGTATAGCACAGGCCTAATTACACTGTTCTGAAAATGTATTTTTGCACCATGCTGTACTGTGTTAGGGAGATATACCCTTAAAAAGCCCCTTTCACTTCTATAGGTGTTTGACAGCTACTAATGCACTAAACCCAGTGCAGTGATGAGGAGGTTATTATTAGCTCTTTTGTGTAGAGAGGTGGAGGAGGAAATGCAAGAAGCAAATTACTTTTCTCAAGTTGCGGAGAGCAAATGTGTCAGTGTTACTCCTGCATCCATGAGCTCTGGCTGTGAATTAGGAGGGATTTTGGACATGGAGATAAAGGGGAAAGCCCTCCTGCATCTCTGTCCTTGTACTAAAGGCACTTGTAGGTATCAGAGAATTAGTAAGAAAGATCAGACTTTGAGCTTTCTGTTACCTCTGGTTGCTGCTTAGGAAGTAACCAGGTGGTAGAGACTTTTCCATGCTGTTCCTGTGTCCTTCCATGTAATGGCCATGGTCTTTGAAGAATGCCTCTAGGTAGTAATAATCAAGCAACAAGGTGTTATTCGAGGGAATTCTTTTGAAAAAGGGTCTAAAAAAGCACAGGAAGAGATAATAACCTTTTAGCAGATTAATTTTCTCACCTTTCTGGCGGGAGGCTTTTGGCTAAATGTTAGCCTGGTGATGAGTGGACCGTTGTGGAAAATGGGCATTTGTAGAATCATAGAATCATAGAATGGTTAGGGTTGGAAGGGACCTTAAAGATCATCTAGTTCCAACCCCCCTGCCATTGGCAGGGACCCCTTCCACTAGACCAGGGTGCTCAAAGCCACATCCAGCCTGGCCTTGAAGACATCCAGGGATGGGGCATCCACAACATCTCTGGGCAACCTGTTCCAGTGCCTCACCACCCTCTCTGTGAAGAATTTCTTCCTGATATCTAATCTAAACCTCCCTGATTTCAATTTATACCCATTACCCCTTGTCCTATCATTATGTACTTCATTATGTACTTCACACATTTCTAAATAAGACCATGGAAATCCCAGTGATGGCATAGTGCTTTCCTTCAAAAAAAGTCAATTAACTAGGAGGACTCTTCAGCCACAGAGCAGCCATTGCAGCACTAATGGCTGAACCATGAGCTTTACTTTTCTTTTTTCAGAGTTTATCTGCAATTGTGGCCAGAGTTACAGGCATTGCCTGTGAAGAACACCTGTACCTACAGCTGCCCTATGGATTAAGAAAAAACTGAGGAAAAACAGGGTAGGGTGCGAGTCTGACACCTTTTTACCAGTTGTATGCACTTTAGAAATCACATTATGTGTAGATAGAGGTTACTTCCTCAAAGTGTTCAAGGCCAGGATGGATGAAATTTTGAGCAACTTGGTCTAGTGGAAGGTTGGAAGGGGTTGGCAAAGGGGTTGGAACTAGATGATCTTTAAGGTCCCTTCCTACCTAAACCATTCTACGATTCTATGAAAAGAGTTAAATCTGGGATTTCCATTTCACAGATGGTAGATACAGGCGTCTCTGTGCTTTAAAATGAAGGTGAATCACGGTTGTACCTGAAGGGTCATCCTTCCTCAGGAGGACTGGTAAGATCCCACTGTAGTGCTTCCTCTCAAACTGCTTGCATTTAGAAGGAAATATAACATTTATGTTATAATGTGTGTAAAGACAAGTGCTGCAAAGAGTCAGTCTTGCCTGTAAGCGTGAGTTTTTGCTTAAAGCAAAGTTACAGGATTTATATCCATTTCAGTGTAGTTCCTGGGAAGTTGAACTACCATTTTTTATGAGAACGAAATTGAACTGTAGGCTGGTTTTTAGACCAATATAGAAAACAGTGCCTGCAGCATCTACACTAATATCAGAGGGAAAATTCATTTTAGTTAGAATGCAAAGGAAGAAATTGGTTTCTTTAGTACAGTGAAAAGGCGATGAGAAAAGTGCAACAGAACAGAAATATTTAGTAAATGAAACACAAAAAGAAATTTTGTGCTTTAATATCAGCTATTTACTGCTTTGGCTCAGTGATCATTTTATGCAAAAGGCAGTAATTTAATGTACTAATGCACCACAATGTCACAATGGGATTCCTATTTCTAGAGTCTATTGTTATGTTGAATGACATCTATTTTAGCAAAGAAATGGTATCCTTGAATGAAGCTTGTTGTAGGTATTTTTATCTTGACTTCACTGACAGATTGAGACATAATGATATTTAAAAAGAAATCTATATACAATGCTTAGAGTCTTACTCTCAAAACAAGGAAAAATGCTGCCTCTGAAGATGATTGGATATGGTATCTGAGGCAAGCTGATATAGATGCTTCAGCACTTGCACACCATAAGGACCACCATCTGCATTCAATGGTAAATATAAATAAGTAGGGGTTTCTTCTAATGGGCTATTTTTTTTACCTTTACAATCATTACAAGAAGAAAGTGTCTAAGGCTGTTGAATGGTTGCAGGCTCTTTCTTCTGTAGTCTGGTCTGTGCTTGAATGTTTGCAGTTCTGCAGGAACCAGGAGTCGCTCCCGCCCTAGGAAGCCCATGGATGTCTTCTAGTGTCTTCTTGTGGAGGTAGCAGCAGACTGGGTGGCAGAGTGAAAGGACATTCAAGATGAAAGCTGCCAAGGTTTATCCTTCCTGCAAAAATCTCCTTCTACTGCCAAGAGAAAAGGAAAACTGCCAAAAGTTTGATTTCAGTTTCTTTAATCTTGATGCAACAGCTACCAAAGCAAGGAGCCAAAGGCACAGTTTGATTGGAAAGGCAGCCGCTCAGGGCATCAGAGATGCAACACTGACAGACAGTGAGATGCCAGAGACAGGGCCAGCTGCAAATAATATTGACTGGTGGCAAGCAGGGGAGCTTTTTCATCTGTGCTGGAGGGCAGAGTCACTTTTACATTGATCAGGGCTCAGATCTGGGTAATGTCTTGTGTAGATAGGTGGGAAGCAGGAACTCCTGCGTCTGTACATACTGGCTGCCTAAAATATGACAGGTGCAAAAATTCACAAAAGGCAAATCTAATGAATTAAAAAGCAATCTCACTGTAAGGAAAAAACAAAAAGACAACAGAAAGACAAGAAGGATGGCTAAGCCTAACTCCTAGCTAGCTGTGCTCCCTGCCTTCAGCAGTAACTCTGTAGGCAGAGTTTGTGATTCTCAGGGCAAATCTTCATGCTTTTCTGATGGACAGCAAGCACCCAGAGAAAGCTGCCCTGGGACTTTCCCATGCCCATACACACTGAAGTCCAGTGCCGACTGTTCTCATCCAACCTGTCACAGCAGGCTCTGCCACCATCCCTTTTTGGTCTCTGACTTTATTTGTTACTTTAACTTGGTGTGATTGTTCACCCCAAACATATTTAGGCTTTTTTAGGAGACAAAGACTTACAAACATTCTCAAGTCAATAACATTTCCTCAGCCTTTTGACATGTAAGCTTTTTTTCCTTTTTTCCTTTTTCCTTTTTCCTTTTTCTTCTCGTTCATACTTTCCTTTTCCTTTTGCTTTTTCTCCAGGAAAACTCCCAAAGATGCTAAATCTTATAATAGAAATTGAACTTCCTTCAGGCCTGCCCATTGATACCTTTCATTCCACTTCTTTTTCCACTACAAGATGCCAGAAACGTGTTTGCATCCCTCTGGAGATGTCTGGGAGGCATAGGCATGATTCTCTTTAAGACTTCAGATACAGCAGACATCTCCATTTTGCCCGTCTATAGCCCATAGGGAATTCAAGCTTGGCCATTACCAAGATCTGACCTTTACAGGTGATGTCTACATTAGCAATTCCTGCAGCGTAATAAGAGCGTATCTGTAAAGCAAAATAGCTGATGCTGAGGTTCTGATACTTGCACTGAACAAGCTCAGGGGAGGTTTACTTCATAACTACAGTGTACTCCCAGAAATTAGACACCTGTTAATGACTGGAATGCATTAAGAGTACATCCATTGTGTGTACTTACTGACTTAGATTCATTTGAAAAGAATATCTACTTCACTCACAGAGAGACCACATCACCATGGGAATCAAAGCATAGCATGTGGGGATAATCAGGAAATTCCCTTCAAAACCATAATTTGAAACCAATGAATTTGCAATCCAAACCATTATTCCAAGCCAGAGGGAAAACTGGTATGAGTCCTCTGCTGCTCTCATCGGAGAGCTGCCCTGTACCAGTGCGGTGAAATCACCTCCCTACCATCTCTTGTGGCAGAGCCTTTGCTAATGGAGTGACTAAAGAACAAGGGTTCCTCCTTAGGAGATGCAATTTTTTTTAAAAGTATTAACTCTCTTCTACTTCCTTTTTATTCCATTTAGATTTCTGGGAGTGCAGACATGTTTTCTTTAGGCAACAGAAGAAGTGCCCCAGTGTCCAAAGTTCGCATCACAAGCAGGCTGATGTTGGCGATGCTGGTTTCTTCTTCTGATCTGCCTCTGTTTTGGGGTTCACATGAGGTTATTTTTACACTGCTGTTTGTCGGTGTGATTCTTTCCCATTATTCCACCATATAATATTATGCTTACTCATGGTCAGTTTTGCTTACTCATGGTCATCTCCTGGAGTATTCTGTATATGATAAGGCCAAGTTTTACCATATATACCCTGGCAAACCATGATCATACAGTTAAACAAAACACAATAATTCTCTATTGATACAGAATTAAGAGTAGTGCATAAGGCCTCTGTTTAACCTGTAGCCAATGGAACATTTTTAATGTTAGGCTTCAGATGCCCAACTGCTTTCATAGAATCAGAATCATAGAATGGTTTGGGTTGGAAAGGATCTTATGGATCATCTAGTTCCAAACACCCTGC
>NW_010228679.1:20664-59539 GCF_000690775.1 Eurypyga helias
CGAGACCGGTCTGCTCAAAGCCGCATCCAGCCTGGCCTTGAACACTTACAGGGATGGGGCATCCACAGCTTCTCCGGGAAACCTGTTCCAGTGCTTCACCACCTCTCTGTGAAGAACTTCTTCCTTATATCTAATCTAAACCTTCCCACTTTCAATTTAAACCCATTACCCCTTGTCCTATCACTACAGGACACTACAGGCCTTTGTAAAGTGTCTCCTCCCAGCTTCCTTGTAGGCCCCCTTGGGTTAAGGCAAGTGTTTAGGCTAGGACAAGTCCTTGCAGTCTGTGGTCTGTTACTATTAATGAGAAACCCACATGTCCTGAGCTAATGTGCTCCACTACAGTGTCAGTGTCTTCGATGTGTTGGGGTAGAAATTAAACTTTATGGAAAGTCAGTCCAAATACTAAATACCCACTAGTAGAAGAACTTCCAGACTTGCAAGACCAGGAAGCAAAAACTAACATTTGGCAGCTGTTTTATGTCTTTGATTTACAGCTTTCAGAGGGTTTATAATAGTTCTATAATAACCCCTGGTGCTTTTCTTTTGCTTTCACACATGCATGCACACATAGAACACTTCATCCTCTGATGTCTGAGACTACTGGGATTCATTAGCGAGAGTATTCATCTTGTTAAGGATGCATTAATAGCTCCACTGTAAGTATTAATCTGCTGTTGTCAAGTGATAATTGCAGAAGATGGTGATTGCATCAACCTTCACCAAGTTCAGCAGATGGAAAAGTCCTTGCACCCTTGTTTTAGACACTTGCAGCTGCAGAGAATTTTTGTGGTTTCAATCAGGTTAAAAACCAGACACACATTTCAGAGTACAAAGGACCATAAAACTTGTCTTTCTCTTGCTTCCAACCACTGATAAAAGTCATTTTTAGAAACTGATTGAATCCAACACAGGTCCAGTGGGCTGGAGTATTCCTAGATCCCAAATGACAGAGGAGGAAACTCTGGGAGAGGATAAAAGAAGGCATTGTGAACAAGTGACATTATCTTCAAGTACCATAAGAAGCACCAGGCCCAATGGGGGGACATATTTGACCTTTGAACAGGCATTTTAGGTTGAATTCCTCATAGAATGTAGATGTCTGCATCCAAACTAGCCATCTACTCTGCAATCCACTGTAACACAGGCAGCCACAGACCAAGATACATCTCATCCTGCAGACAAGATCTAGAGCAGTGTATTGGGTCTGGCTGGGATGGAGATAACATCCCATAGCAGCCTTCATAGTGCTGTACTTCATATTGTAGCAGGAACACTGCTGATACCACACCAGTATTTTGGCTACTGCTGAGCAGTGTCTGCACAGCATCAAGGTTGTGTATCTAATTGACCCTCAAAGGTCTCAGGGTAGGCAAGAGGTTGGGAGGGGACATAGCCAAGACAGGTGATCCAAAGTGATCAAAGGGACATTAGATACCACATGATGTTATGCTTAGCAATAAAAGCTAGTAGAAAGGAGAAGAGTGGGTGCTATTTGTTATTAAGGCATTTGTGACTGCATTTGTCACAGCATTTGACACTGTCCCACATGACATTCTTGTCTCTAAACTGGATAGACATGGATTTGAAGGGTGGGCCACTCGCTGGATAAGAAACTGGCTGGATGGTTGCACTCAAAAAGATGCAGTCAATAGCTCGATGTCCAAGTGGAGACCAGTGAGACTCCACCTGGAGTACTGCATCCAACTCTAGGGTCCCCAACATAAGAAAGACATGGACCTGTTGGAGTGCATGCAGAGGATGGACATGAAAATGCTCAGAGGGCTGGAGCACCTCTGCTATGATGAAAGGCTGAGAGAATTGGGCTTGTTCAGCCTAGAGAGGAGGAGGCTATGGGGAGACTTTATTGCAGCCTTCCAGTACCTGAAGGGGCCTACAAGGAACCTGGGAAGGAACCTTTTACAAGGGCCTGTAGTGACAGGACAAGTGGCAATGGGTTTAAATTGAAAGTGGGGAGGTTTAGATTAGATATCAGGAAGAAATTCTTCACGGAGAGGGTGGTGAAGCACTGGAACAGGTTGCCCAGAGAAGCTGTGGATGCCCCATCCCTGGAAGTGTTCAAGGCCAGGCTGGATGAGGCTTTGAGCAACCTGGTCTAGTGGAAGGTGTCCCTATACAAACCACATCAGTCCTTTGTGCCCACAGTAACACTGTCCTGCGTAGCACCCATGGTAATTTTTCCACCCTACCTCCTTCAGCTTACTTTTACAGCCCGTTTCTGGTGAAATTCTCTTTAATATCGACTGGTTGGAGCAAGTCCAGAGGAGGCCACAAAGATGCTCAGAGGGCTGGACCACCTCTGCTATGGGGACAGGCTGCGAGAATTGGGGTTGTTCAGCCTGGAGAAGAGAAGGCTCCGGGGAGACCTTATTGCAGCCTTCCAGTACCTGAAGGGGCCTACAAGGAAGCTGGGGGGGACTTTTTACAAGGGCCTGTAGTGACAGGACAAGGGGTAATGGGTTTAAATTGCAAGAGGTAGATCTTGATTAGATATAAAGGAAAAATTCTTCGCTGTGCTGGTGGTGAGACACTGGAGCAGGTTGCCCAGAGAAGCTGTGGATGCCCCATCCCTGGAAGTGTTCAAGGCCAGGCTGGATGAGGCTTGGAGCAACCTGGTCTAGTAGAAGATGTCCCTGCCCATGGCTGCGGGTTGGAACTAGGTAATCTTTAAAGTGCCTTCCAACTCAAAGCATTCTGTGATTCTGTGATCTTGCTTGTGGATCTATTGCTGTGGATGATTAGCACTGTATGCCTTAGTTTCCCTCTGTGGAATAAGTGTTGATCCCTACTTACTAGCCAGTGAATTCAGCTGATTAAAAATGTTACTCTGATTCTTCTCAGAAATAAATACCTATGTTAGTCCAAGGTAGAGGATCCCATTTCTTCCAGAAATGTTATGGTCATGCTTTATTCTCAGACATTTTTTTTCTAAAAGGTAAGTAGCCTTTTCAGTCAAAGCTTAGGAGGGAAAACAACTTTTTTTAGTAATTCCAATCTGAATGTTATTCCAATTTCTACCTGATGCTTTTTCTCAGCAGATGAAGTCAGTCTGTCACAATGGTTTTACAAAGAAACAGGCAATAACCGATTTCTGGCACTCGAATACAAGCTTTCTTTTCTTCAGAAAAAATGGGATACCAAGAAGTAGAAGCTTATATGTCAGCAAACAGGAATCCTATTTATTGACAATTTCCAGGGGCTCTTTGAGGAAAAGAGCAGTGCTAAGACTGTTTTTGGTAATGCTCAAGCCTGAATTGCGTTCACAGATTCACAGAGTGGAAGGGGGTGAAAGGGACCTCTAGAGATCATCTAATCCAACCGCCCTGCCAGAGCAGGATCCCCTAGAGTAGATCACACAGGAACAAGTCCAGGCAGCTTTGGAAAGCCTCCAGAGAAGGAGACTCCCCCCCCTCTCTGGGCAGCCTGTTCCAGGGCTCTGTCACCCTCACAGTGAAGAAGGGTTTCCTCATAGTCAGGTTGAACCTTCTGTTTTCCAGTTTATGGCCATTGCCCCTCGTCCTGTCACTGGACACCACTGAGAAGAGTCTGGCCCCATCCTCCTGACACCCACCCTTTAGATACTGATAAGCACTGATAAAATTCCCCCCTCCTCCTCCCCCTTCTCCAAGCTAAACAGACCCAGCTCTCTCAGCCTTTCCTCATATGGAAGGTGCTCCAGGCCCTTCATCATCTCAGTGGCCCTTCACTGGACCCTCTCCAGTAGTTCCTTGTACTTTTTTCACTCAGCAGCACAGAACTGGACACAGCACTCCAGGTGAGGCATCACCAGCACAGAGTAGAGGCACAGGACCAGTAGTTCCTTGTCCTTTTTGAACTGAGGAGCCCAGAACTGGACACAGCACTCCAGGTGAGGCATCACCAGCACAGAGTAGAGGCACAGGATAACTTCCCTAAACCTGCTGGCCACGCTCCTCTTAATGCATCCCAGGATGCCATTGGCCTTCTTGGCCATGAGGGCACACTGTTGGCTCATGGTCATCCTCTTGTACACTCGGACTCCAAGGTCCTTTTCCCCAGAGCTGCCCTCCAAGAGAACAGTCCCCAACCTATACTGATTCATGGGGTTGTTCTCCCCCAGATGTAGTACTTGACACCTGCTCTTATTGAATTGCACTAGATTTCTCCCCACCCAGCTCTCCAGCCTGTCCAGGTCACGCTGGATGGCAGCACGGCCTTCTGGCGTGGAGAGCATTTTGCAATTTCTCCTATGCATCCAACTGTGAAGTTTTCATTTCTAGATTAGCTTTTTTCATCAGTTCCTTACTTAAAAGTAATCAGAAGACTGCTAAATATTTTGTTGTCTCATATTAGAAACCCACAAGCAAATTCAGCAAATAGCACTTTTATTCCTTCAGTAAGCAATAGTTGCCTTGCAATTTCAGGCTTGGAAGCTCTGGAGTCATTGTAGGATTCTACAGTGATACAAAGCAACTTTCTTATAGGAGCTAAGTGCTTTAAACACAACAGGATGAATTCTGGTACAAAGGTGCTTGCACTGCTGAATTTTATGAAAATGAAAATCATCTGAAGCTACACACAAAGTATGTCACCCTGCAGCGTTACCTAAAGCTTTCAGTTTAATTTAACTTCAGGTCCCCCTTTCATCCACATGCTAAGCCATCTCACTGGAGTCTGTTGGTGCTTTAAATCAAGTTTAATGCTAACCAGCATATAGAAAAGATATGGAATAAAGGTCCCACTCTTTATTTCAGCTGGCATATGCTTGATTTGCAGTGGAGGTGACAAAGCCTCTTCAGTGGCATCTGATACTTATACACCTTACTAGAAGAACAGACAAGAAAATATTCATAGACATACCCAAGTTTCAGCACCTAAGAGATGCTTTGAGTATGCCCTGAGTTCTACCAACATGAGGGAGTGAACTTAGCATCATGAGGATATACTGCACCAAACATAGATAGTGGCTAAGTTTAACAGTGTCTCACTCCAGAGACACTTTGCCAAGACAAAGTTTAGAAATGCATCATATAGGTTTTCCCTATATTTGGGGTTGTATCACTGGATTGTACCCAAGTATAAACTCAGGAATTTCAAGACATGATCAGAGCCAAGCTTCCTTGCAGAAATGCAACGTGACCACCCACGGCCCTTTACTATGTTGCAGACGAAGTTTTGGTTCTGGAAAAATAGAGGCTTGGGCAAGCCTCCCAACCTACTGTGCCTCACTAAGGACCATATCCTGACAAATCAGTGGAGATTTGTCCTATTCATCCTCGCCCATTGCCACAGCCCATGACCATACTTAACGAAGAATCTTCTGAACCTGCAAGCTCTTGTTTGCATATTCCAGCTTGTGCTGGACGCTGAACAGAGCACTTCTCGATGGGCTGGTTTGCTTGTAGCAGGTCTATTACTAGAACTGGCACAGATGGTAAGTGATATGCTGGTTAGCATTTTGAGACCCACTTTGTATTTAGAGGTCCAGTTTCACATCGGAGCAAAGAATCACTGCAACAAATATTTCTAAATGAATTTATTTAAAGCTTATATTTTTAATGAGGAAATGGAACCAATATAGGTTTCAAGAGATTTCAGACAGGGAAACAGTCATATGTCTAGTGAAAAAGAAAGAGCAGATTTTCCAAATTAATTTCTCTCTCTCTCTCTCACACAAGCTGGGTATCCTGCTGCCTGCACAAAGGAGAAGAGGTTGGTAAGTTTATCCTGCCTGGAAAATCTTACCTATTCTTCTGTGCATCTCTTCTGCAAATAGCTCTCCTCTGACTGAAAGGGTCTTCTAGAACTTCACAACTCAGCTGTCTGGAGAACTTCTCACTTGCATCCTAAATAACAATAGGTGCATGGTGTCCCACCCAACCTGGCCTTTTACCTTATCAACTCTCCTCAAGCACTGTTTCCAAGAAGAAGTATTCCAAATTGCAGATATCTGACTTGCCTCAAACTATTCCTGAATTGCTAATGGTTGAAATATGCCCTTCTTGTGGGACAATATATGTCCAGCATCCCACCACTGCAGCAAAATGACAAAGGTGGCAGTAGAGAGGTGAATTTATGCTTGCTGTGTCTGCAACCTGTCAGTCCCAGTACTAGAAGGATTATGCCTGTACCAGCTTGCAGCAGATAATTAGCATGATCTCATCCAAGCATGCAGAATGTGTTTATCCTCTTAAACAGTTTGCTTCCTTCAAGAAATATTTAACCCACAGAAATTGCAGACATTGAATATTTCCAAAACTAGACTCTTCCTTGCATTCACGAATCATCAGTGGTCTGCTTCTATGGTGTTACATATTCTATTCAAGAGCAACACAGTATGTGAGTTTATACCCCATTTTTGAGCTATCACTGAAATTAAAAATAAGGTGATAGAAATTAAATAAGATAAACCAAAATATGCTAATATTTGCAGTTCAGAAAAACACATGCTGATTAATTTATCAGATAAAGACCGAGCAATTTTTCTTCTCAGAGATAGAAAAGAATATTATTGTATGTAAAATGATATTTCAGAGGCTGTGATTGAAGAAGAAGACATCTGTTCCTTGGGCAAATGAGCTCATATTTCAGTTAAGCCACTGGCATCAACTGATTTAAGTATATTCCCTAATTAGGTATAGGGTGTAAGAGAGTGCTTATCTGTTCCATGACTGAGGTCCTTTATCTCCATATAAGCGCTTAGAAGGAGCTCTACCCAGGAAAATGAGTGTCAATGACAGATACTATCAAGAATATTCACTCTGTGAACAAAGCTGCCTGAACAACCTACAGCTGTAGATCCAAAGTCAACAAAGTTTCACTTCAAATTGTCTAAATGATGACAGTTTTTAATTTGAGCTATAGAACTGAAATGGGTGGTCAAAATCCAAAAGAGCTCTCTAATACCTAATGGTATGGATAAGATTTACCTACTGTTTCTAGGACCATTTCTTAGAACAACATGATGGGTTTGACCACAGCAATACAATTTCTGACTTTAAAGTAACTCTATGGAAGCAATTTTGGTTACTTCTGAAAGGAGGAACCAGCAAAGCAAATTTTCCAGGAAATCTTAAAGAATCAAAGAGTGAATAAAAGCTGTTCAGGAGGGTTGTGGAGTTTCCATAGCTGGCGTTACTCAAAATCCACCCAGATATGGCCATGAGCAACCTGGTCTAAAGGTCCCCGCTTTAGGCAGAGGTGATGGACTGACAGTCTCCAGAGGTCTCTTCCTACTTCAGATATTCTATGATTCTGTCATCCTGTTATATTCAAGCCTATTATTTATCCTGAACTGCTCTGAACTGAGTTTTTAAATGATGGAACAAAGAGATGAAGACTCTTTCTTGCAACTCAGAATTAAGCAGAGTTGAGGGAAACTCAGAACTTTAGTTATCAGTAATTTTATAGTGTCAGATTATTTCAAAATCTAGACTACAGATGACTGACAATTTAATGCTTTTTAGCAGAATTTATGCAGCATATCTGGGTTTTTTTTATTGTAAGAGGAGAAACTTTCATTTTTTATATTTTCAAAGTACGTGAAGGCATTTCTTTGCTCTAATTTTTATCTGCACTTTATTGTCCTTTGGTAGGATTTGTTTATTTTGATGTTTCAGTTCTTAAATCCAAAAGGCTATAAAATTGCCTTAGGAGAAACCTTCACATCCATTTTTACATAACAGAGATTAGAAAGTGTAGAGGAGAAAAAAAAAAAAAATACCAAAAAAACAACATCACAAGAAATAGTTTGTGCAGTTTCTTTTAAGTTTTGACACTATTTAAGATAACTCTTTATAACGAACAGTTTCATAACCTACTGTTATTGATCCCACAAATGTCCTGTTTAATATTAGTGGATTGCATACAAATGCAGTATACTTTAAGAACTGTAGGAACAATGGTTTTCACTCTTACAAGGTTTATCATAAAAATTGTGTCATATTATTTAATCTTTCCTGGGGTGATAGTTGAAGAATATCTAAGCAGGTTATGGCAAATTAAACTTCAAGATAGTTAGGGAGATGCTTTCAGTCCAAGCGTACTTGTGAATTCACTAACTGAGCTTATGGAAGATTTCTACAGCATTCCTTCAAAGAAACACAATCACTGGCATGGACAGTCTTTGGAAAACAAAGAAGCATAAATTCGCTGATACAAGACTGGAGATTCAACACTTTTAATGTTTTCATGCTTAATTATTACAGGTATGCAGGCTGGAGAGAGATGAAGAAATGAAAAAATGATGGAAATGCAAAAAGAAAGATCTTTTCAATAATAGTAGATGAGGGAAACAGGTGACAGAACTGAGAAATATGTCATGATGAAAATAAAACTTTAAAAAACAGCAAGCTTTTAGCTTCTGAAATAATTCTGAAAGATGGATACAATTCAGAAAGATTCAGAAAAAAAAAGGGGAGAAATAATCATTTAAAGAGTCAGTCTATTTCTTACCAACATTATTTTAAATGCAACATTATCTTTACCTTTTTAAAAAAATCTTTTCATTCTAATGTTGACATTTATTGAAAAAAATCTATTAAACGATCTGGAAAATATTTGAAACACTTTGGTTTTTATTTAAAAGCCTTATTTCATTCAGTGTTTTGTTTTTGGTTATAAACATTTTACAGTGCATATTTTGGTTCAGCAGGCAAACCAACAGTGTCATTATTTACAAATATCTACTGAGCATACTTTGATCACCGAATAATTTCCCGTAGAAATGCTGAAGTTTCATTCCTTTTGCTAATTCAGACTCAAAATAGTGTAATCAGCTGCTTCAACAGTATGGCACAAAAAAAATTTCATTCATGTCCATTGGTGTGATATTCTGCAGCTTGTGCTATAACCACTGCCATAGTAAAAGAGAAGAACAGCCCTCCCAGGTTTAAAGAAATATTTATTACTTGCTCAGTGCATTATAAAAGTTAAACAAATTTTCCAGCACTTCCCAGGTAAGACCAGCAAAAATACTCTCCTAGAGATCAGTGAAATAATTAAAGCAAGAACAGAGGATACCTTTAGCTTCATAATCATGTAGACAAGAATGTTGTAAATAAATAAATTAATATTGATCACTTATTATTTACCAATTAATAATGACTTAGACATGATGTCAGCCACCTCCAAAAGCAGTTTTCAAGGCTAATTAAAGGAAAAACACTGTCCTTGAAGCACCAGCTATTTGTTCAAATGTTTTCCAAAAGTGAATGGACTCTGAATATATTTATATCACAGGAGACAAAATTTATGTGTTTGATGGTACAGACATGGAGCATATCTACATATGATAAGATTTACCAAAGTCTACCTGTGCTGTAGCTGTAAGGTGTTGTAACTGAGAATCCATTTTATTAATTTATTCCAAACTATGTGGACATTCTACATCATATCTGTTGCTAACAGGGATCTCGTATTAGGTAAAGAGTAAGATTACTTTCCTGAGATCTAACTAGATTACCTGGTAAAACATGAAATCTCTAGGCAAACTGAAAAAGAATGTCGTACTTTGACCACTTTGATAGAGCATGAAATCTCTAGGGAAACTGGAAAAGAATGTAGTACTTCAACCACTTTATTTCATCAAATGAAAGACTAAAACCAAAACTAATCTCCAGCTCATCCAGCTCCACAGTATTTCCAGTTGCTGTTGGTTCAAAGTCATTATTTGTTTCACTTACAGAATAGACTTCCCTAAAATGTCTTTTTTCCCTGGATCGAATGACACAATATATTGTTTTATTAAAAGTAAGCAGACCTTGAGAAAAAGAAAAAAATTTAAATGTGTTGAAACCCACAGGGATTAAAACAGAGCTGATTTTTCTTACTGTTTTATCTCACTCTGCAAAGAAAATAAACAGCTGCCAACTGGATTCCACCTGGATACCTGTTTGTCTATGCCTCTTCAATACCAAGATGAAATGTGGGTTTATTTGATATAGGCTAGAACAACAAATACTATTAAATAAATTAACTTGGAAGGAAAATTACTTTGCAGTGTTCATAGGTATTAGGATAATAGAGGAATGTCCAGGGTATGCTCTGAGGAGATTAAACACAAGAAAACATTTACAATGACAATGAAAATAACATTACAATGAAATTATCTTGTAATAGAAAAAGAAATACCCTTTTCTGTCCTGGAGTAGATGATATCACCCTTTGAGTGTCAGGCAAGAGGCTTGAAGTATATGAAAAGTACATATGACTCATCAAGAAAAAATACATCAATTTAATCTAGCTTGGAACAGAATACCTTGTAGACAGCAGAGCAGCAATTGTAAGGCTTTTCATGTTATTTTTTACAACATTTGCAAAAGCAAGCAAAGGCAAAAGGACCTGGGTGAAATTCCTGTCAGACAGAAAATTGATTGTGAACTGAAGTCAGAGGTTAAGTACCAGAAAGTTACACCAGTAGTTAAACTTGAAACATTTATCAAGTGCAGTTCCTCCAGGAGTCTGTCCATTACCCAGTCCTAACCATATTTCTGTCCTATCATCCTTGTCATTAATATGTATAGACATTGAATTTTCAGCTGATAAAAATGGAAGGAACTGGGACTGAAATTCTACACGACCCTGATAAACTGAAAACATAGCTGGACAGTTTAGAATAAATTCAGAAAAATATTGAACTTTAATAGGAATTATTAGCTTTACAAGCACCAAATGTGGAAAAAACTGCTTAGGAAACAGTTCTCCAAGAATGCAGGAATCTGAAAGAACTAAAGTCAACAACATAGCCTGCAGGGCACATGAACTAATCTTTCTGCTCTCTGTAGCTTATTTAAGTTCTCAGCAGGAGTTGTGTGTGCAGTTTTAGGCACCACAATGAACCACTCAGCATCCAGAAGAAAGCAACAAAAGTAATAACCAGAGTACTGTAAAACATGGCTCAAGAGGAAAAGGTGAAGAGATTGTGTTTTTTGATCCAAAGAAGAAAAATCAGAAAAATCCCTCAGTAGATGTTTTAAAATACATAAATGGAATGTGCAAAGACAAAGGAAACAAATTGTTCAAGTCAACTGAGACTGGGAAAACAGTCAAGATCTAAAACCTGAAGAAAAGAAAATTTTAGTCAGACAATAGGAAAAGCTTTCCAATAGGTAAGAGTAAAATATTGGAAAATTATGGAAGGTTTCTGAAAGACAGGTTAAACAAACTTCAGTCAAAATAGTCTACATAATAATTATTTGGTCTAAAGAGTAGATAAAAGACACTTTTATGTCTGAAAGATAGATTAAACGTTTGTTTAAAGTTTTTCAGTCAAAATAGTCTACATAATAATTATTTGGTCTAAAGAGTAGATAAAAGACACTTCTATGGTGCTTTCCTGCCATAGTTTCTATGGTTCTAGGAAAGCAAACTCCTATTCCCCTTATCTTTCATTTGCCTTCACCTTGCCCAAACACTTCACTCTTGGAAAACACTCAGTGCACAGTGGGTTCTACCACAGTATTTGTAGTGTGGGATACACCTGTGCTATAGCCTGAGAATATCAAGACAACATAGCTGCTTTTCATACAGCTCCCTTAGTTTATACATCATGGAGCCCTTGACAAAGGAAACATCATTGTTTTCATAAGCGAGATATGAAGATTATGAAACTTGCCCAAAGTCAATCACAGAGACAGTGACAGAAAGAGGAAGGGATGTCATGTCTCTCAAGTTCTCTTCGTCTGTGTAATGTAATAGGTAGACCTGTTCATTCACTGACTCATTCATTTAATTCATGCTGTATATCTTTATATTCTATAACTGGACATTTTTTAAACATCACCTCACCTTTACACCCTATCAGAAGCATGCAAAGACAACCTTGGGCAACATAATGTTATCCGGAATTTGGCTTTGCTTTTTGTGGGAGAAGGTGAACCAGAACAGCAAGAATGCTCACCTAGCAACTTAAATTATTCAGTAGCACTGTGGCTCCCTAATGAGACAAGACAACTCCTACATACAGAGTCATATAATAATATCTTGAATGTACCTCATGGAACTTGTTGAAGCTAGTTTAGAGTGAAGCAGAGGTACTGTGACCTGAGATGGTGGTCACACACATTTCTTATAAGTAGAACTGGAGACGACATGCCAGAAAAAGAAGGATGAACTCTAACACAAACACACCCACATCATACCTTCTGGAGCCATTACTGTCCAGATCAACCAGCCTGCAGAGAGAAAGGACCACACCATGCCTATCTGTAAGAGGAGCCATCCAGACCAGAGTTGCTTGTCAGTAGAATAAACCAGTGTTGGTTATCAAACCTTCGTTCTGTCTCACCATTTGGTACTGTAATCCTACATGTGACATCTTGTCACTACATCAAACACAATGTTCTGGCCAGGACCAAAGAGCTGCAAGACCTGGCCACCTAAGGGTGTATACAGACTGCCTCAGAGCCAGGACCTGTACGCCAGTCTCCAGTGACACACCATTAACACTGAACCAACTCTGCCTAAATAGTGTTTCCCCCGAATCATTCTTCTTTCCCTGCTCTCTTTCAATACTTCATTTTGTTTTCTTCATTTCAGCTGGGCTACGCACATACAGAAACTACTTATTCAAGTACAAAAAAATGCGCATGCAGTGAGACATTTTCTCTTGGCATAATGACAACTGAGCTAGAACAAAAAAAAAAAAATATTGAAGCAAAAATAACAACAAGAACTGCAAGAATAAGTTTGGCATCTTTCACTTCCCTTTAAAAACTAACCCTAACTACTGTGTGTGTTTCTGAAATGTTCCTCATATCCCATTTGACTTAAAAATGTGTCATGCAGAATGTCTGAATAATCTCATTAAGAAAGATGTTCACTTGGCATTGGCTATGTTTCAAACAAACAGAACTTCTATGACTTACAAAGGGGATAAAAACTTAACTTATTCTTGGTTTAGCTTTTCAGTATTGACAAAACCCCATTATTTACAATAAGTAAAAATACTCAGTACATTGATACACACCCTCTATTGCCTATACAGTCATATAAACATCTTCTCTCAGACCATGCCTGCCTAAAATCCACCCTGCCAATTTTTTAGCTGTGGTCAATTAAACATTGCTCTGTCATGGGAGGCATACCATTACTCACAGATGCTCAGCCGACTGCAAAACAAAAGCAGACTGTCACAGACTTGTGGGTGTTTGACAACCTGCTCTGCACAGCTGCGCACCGAGAATGCAGGACTGAGCACAGTCCAGCTCAGCTCCTGTGATGCATAATTACGTTTATACTGTTATCATAAAGATGTCATCCTCTCTGTAATTAAATCTGTGCATCATTAAATAGTCACTGCTTTACTATTTACAAAAGCAGTGAATTTAATTTCTCATGATACTGTTCTCTGAAAGTATTTTGATGATTTGACATATTTTAATTAGCTGCAAAACAGCATTCTTGTATCAGCTGTGCCAGAAAGAAGTTCTCACATTTAGAACAATGGCAGCTGCCTGGGATTGCAAGGGATCGGTGTTTATCTGTCCTGTATTCTCTCAGCATGTCAAAGATATCCATTTTATTCTTTTACAGGCTGTCAAAAATGAACTGTACTAAACCATTCAGGAAAAGCATACTTACTTTTTCCTTTATCTGTGGATAGTTCTTCCCACCAGCTTTCACTAAAGTTTCAAAGTCCTGTTTCTTCCATTTCTAAAATACATGTGGAAGCTCACTGATGCCTTTAGAATGAGTCCATCCCCCTATGGCAAAGGTAAAACAAAACTGCAGCTTCAGAGCCACCTGATTGCAATATGTAATGATGAGGACCTCATGCACACATAAGCACAGCTTAGGTAGCATGTAAGCACACCTGAAACACAATGTTTAGGTCAGAATGGATAGAGCAACCATCCCCTGATGTCTCTATCACACCTTCCTAAAAGGGATTTTTCTTGGCTTATTACTGCCTGCAGGTTATCTTGGTCACAGACACTGAGGTTGATTTGGGGTGACAACATGTCCAAGGAGCTGAAAGCAGTATCGCACTAACACTCCCTCTCCATTTACCCCTACCCATGTCCCTGCATGCAAATGTTTTGCTCTCCCTGACTTTACAGTCTACCAGTTTGTAGGAATGCTTTGCACTTTCCTACAATGGGAAACAGCTCAGGGGTTCCCAGCCTGGGCACTGCTTCATGAGATGCTCTGGAGTATTACAGAAACTGCTTTTGGGGCAGGAGTGTACTTCCTCCTGTTCTTACCACTTCCCCTGCACACTGTGGCCACTAACGATTCTAAACCAGTGTGCCTAAATGCAAGTTACTGTAGTTGGAAAAGAGTGACTTTCGTTCAGGCATGGGACTTTTTCTCAAATACTTATCCTCTTCCATTGGTAAATGTCCCCATTTCTGTTACTGACCAGCCTGAGCAACACAGTTCAGGGGGCACCAAGCAGATTCCACCCAAAAAATGCCTGTGTAGTGCTGCATCCTACAGCCAGGAGATGCCCACAGAACCCATTCACAAGGGTTCTCAGCGCTAAGGGCTGCTGAGAAGCTGCCTGCTGCTGGCAGTTACCCAGCTCATGGCTGTCTTGGAGGCGTTGCTACTTCAGCAGCTAAAGCCTTGGGACAAGGATGACATGTCCACATCAAGATCACGAATATTATGTTCACAGTAATTAGCACAGAAATTAATTGTGAACCTTGAGGACCAAATGCCAGAGCATTCAGCCACAGAGCTTTTGCATGGTTCTCAGTGCAAGGAAGAGCAACAGCTGTGTCACAGTCTTAACCACTCATCAGATATATTAGACAGGATCATCCCCTCCTCCTCCATGAACTGTTCTAAATGTTTCTTAATAATACATGTGAACCTCTCTGACTCTAAAGTAGACGGATAGGGCATGATCTAGCAGTTGGCAGACTGACTTGCTGACTTTGCATTGAGTTTGCCTGACTCTTGGGCCCTAGTTGCAAGCAGTGAAAAACAGTAGTTTAATTTAGTGGAACATGTGCTGGCAGTTTCTTTTTTTTTATTACCATGGAATCCTGACTCCATAAAATTAAACCAATGTTTCCCATCGTTTTAGGCCCTGGAAATTACATTTAGGCACTTAAATAAGTACTCTGGTGCACCCACAAATTTCACTCTAGTCAAGCTACAGATGCTCAAAACATATGGACCTCTGGATAGTTCCATTTGGATACCTCCACCCTTCATCCTGCAGTCATTTCTGCACATGCTTAACAGGATTTAAGTCAGAGAAGCTGAATTAAACACGTAGGTAAACACAAGGCAGCCTGTGTTAGCATGTAGGAGACCAGTTTTGGTCAGAGGAGTTGGGTTTAGATTTCATAGTCTTAACAAAGATTGTCAAAATGTACCCATCTGATTTAAACTGACAGTGTCCCTTTCTGTTTTCTTCTCCCTACTGCAGAGTGGGATCCATTCCTTACTCACTTTCTTGCACAAAATGCTTCTTTTGCCCAAGATCCCTTCTACTGTTGCAGAAAACACTGTTCATTAGCCTAACAAGATCCACTTCCTAAATGTGAACCATAGGGATCCTGGCTACAGTTCGAGCAATTGGAAGTTGTTATCCCTGTCACACAGGAAAACATACTGGAAAGTTTTGCTAGCTGCTCCTGCCAGTCGTAAAATGCCAGAACCTCAAGGACAAAAGCCAACAGAACAAAATGCACACTAGTACATTTCATAGATTTAAGGAACAAACAAAATGCTGCTAGAAGCAGCAGTATGTATTGGGTTTGCATGTAAAGATTTTTGGTAATCCAAACCATTACCAAGGTTTTTGGCAATCCAAATTCCAAACTCCTTTTGGAATGCCCAAAGGAGGCTGTGACCCCTTGGGAAGCCCAGGCTGGAGCAGGCTTGCTGGCAGGACTTGCGACCCTGGGAGGACCGAGTCTGAAGCAGGCTGCTCCTGAAGGACAGCACCCCGTAGGGGGGACCCACGCTGAAGCAGGGGCAGAGTGTGAGGATCCTCCCCCTTGGGGAAGGAGCAACAGAAACAACGTGTGATGGACTGACCACAACCCCCATTCCCCTAGTTCTCTTCTACTTTGATTTTATTGGTAATAAATTAAATTAATTTTTCCCCTAGTTGAGTCTGTTTTACCTGTGACAGTAACTGGTGAGTGATCTTTCCCTGTTGTTATCTCAACCCATGAGCCTTTTGTTCTATTTTCTCTCCCCTGCCCAGCTGAGGAGGGCAGTGATAGAGCAGCTTTGGTGGGCAACTGGCCTCCAGCCTGGGTCAACCCACCACAACAGGATTAAAATCAATGTTTACAGCTTCTCAAAATTCTGTTACACGTATCGGGAATTTCATTATTTACAAAATTTCCCAGATTCTTGGTTTCCAAAGAATCTTACCATTCATTGTCTTCTAATCCTCATTCTTTTGGAGGAAGTATTGGTATTCAGGATTAAAAAAAAAAAAAAACACAAAACAAAAAAACACTCAAATATTGTTAATTTCTCAAATAATTTTTCTTAGTTCTTCATATTTTGGAGGTCCTATGCACACTGTTGTGAATGCAAAGACCTAGCAATACAATAAACAGCCTTCAAATCTGAAAAGGAATTGAAAAATAGAATAGAACTGAACCTATGGAAGCTGTTGTTTGATTTTGGAGATGTTGTGGGATGCAAGCCACTGAGGGCAATAAAAACAGAAGTTAAGATATAGGATTAACCTTTCTTTGATTCACACTGAGGTGAACTTGGGTATAACCCCAAAGAAGACAGAAGAGCTCTTGGACCTTTACTTTGCTCCAGGTTGAGGCAGAAGCTAATCCACTCTCCAGTCTACTGAAGAGGAAAGACCACTAAATTTAAGAACACTGAGAAACAGGGCAACAAAGTCAATGCTCCAGCAGTCTGACCTACCAAAACAAGAACCACACAGTAAAACCAAAGTTTATTTGCTGTCATGAGAAATCACTGGGGTGGATGACTGCAATGAGAAATTTCATCTGGTCTTACTAATTGAACTTGGAGCTCATATCTGAGTTTCTGACAGAAGTAATATCTGGCATCTACACATTTTTTTTTTTGAGTTTGCCATCAAGAAGAATGATAGTCCAAAAACTGGGCCATTACACTGAGTTTCAGATTCCCATCTTCAAAGCACACAGATGTCATAGAGGTTGAGACTAAGTGATTCTAAGAGGGGGCTTACAGTCAAAATTAAAAAAAAAATACATTTAGACATCATCTGGCAACACTGGCCTTCCTAATTCACTCTGACAGCTCCTTCTGTAGTTTTTCAGTCATATTTAAAAGAAGACTTCTCCAAATGAGCATATGCAATTATTAGGAGTGTTCACCATTCTTCCAGGGAAAACTTTTCAAGGAATTTCATAGGGTGGGATCTCATATAATTATCACATACCTGTTTTGCAGAGATCTTGTTGTGATATGTACTGGTTTTAATAAAATAAAGTAAAACAGGTATTTTTGGATGATTCACCTGACCATTCTTTAATTGTTTTTTTTCATGAGATCATTTCTTTTTTCAGGGGTACTCTTTCCTCTCCAGTCTCTCCTGTGTGATCGTTGAAGTTCCAGTTGGGGAGATGATGCTTTAATTCAAACAAAAATGACGGATTGCTTCAGTATTCAATGCTAAAATCCCAACCACGATTATAAGTGACATTACCATCCACTTACTCTTAAAAAGGCACTTAATGAGCTGCTCCACGCTGACTGAACAAACATGAGGTGAACACAGGGAGAGGTACTCACTGGCAAGATAGAGTTAAGAGCCAAGAATGGGGAAAAAACCTAAGAGCAGAACTGTGGGGAAGGGAGAGGGGTTATATACTCTGTAAGAGCCTCAGTACTGGCCTGTAAAAGAAATTCAATTCAGTTTGAGGATTATGTCTCTTTTCTCTTTAACTAAGTAAAGAGAAGTGTCTGTTCTTTTTTCAAGGTGTTCAAGAGCCCTTTTGAAACCTACCTTGGAAGGCAGCCAACAAGTCTCTGTCACTGTGCAGAGGATCTGCAACTGAATACCAATTGTTTTCACTGTGTAGTATTCTGAGGTTTGAACTATGCACCCAATGCAGAAGAGAGACTGAACTTTAAGTAACTTGCTTTGACAAAGTAAACATCATGAAACAGAAACTGTGACTAGTTAATATGAATTATCTTTGCAATCCAAATGGCACAAAACAGACATCCTACCAGAGCTCTGGCAGACTGGGTATCTTCTGTTTTCCTGAGAGTTACAGCATGGTTGAAACCAGCAGAACATCTTCCCTCCCTCTACCAGAGGGCTGCAATATACAGCAGACTGTAGAAAAGACCCTTTCAAACACTGTATTGCTTTAGACCCAGCTGGTAACTCAGCACCACGTGACTGCTCGCTCACTCCTTCTATGGTGAGATGGGGAGGAGAAAATACATCAAAAAGCTCATGGGTTGAAACAAAGAAATGGAGAGGTCACTTACCCATCATGGTCAGAGGCAAAACAAATTCAACTTGGGGAAAAAATCAGTTTATTTTGTTACTGTATGCCAGGTGTCATCAAGGACATTTTATCAATGCCCCTCCTCAGCTGGACAGGGGAGAGAAAATATAGCTCATGCATCAAGACAGGGAAAAGGAAAGATCATTCACCAATTACTTTCACAGGCAAAGCATACTCAACTTGGGGAAATTAATATATTGCAAATCAAATCAGAGCAGGGGAATGAGAAATGAAACCATATCTTAAAAAGCCTTCCCCCCAGCCTTCCCTTCTTCCTGGGCTCAGCTTCACTCCCATCTTCTCTACCTCCTCCCCTCCAGCGGCGCAGGGGGATAGGGAATGGGGGCTGTGGTCAGTCCATCACATGCTGTCTCTGCTGCTCCTTCCTCCTTAGGGCAGGGCTCCTCACACTCTGGCCCTGCTCCAGCATGGGGTCGCTCCCAACGGAGACAGTCCTCCACAAACTTCTCCAACGTGAATCCTAACCTCCCTGAGACCTTCCCACGGGCTGCAGCTTTCTTCTCTAACTGCCCCGGCGTGGGTCCCTTCTGCTGTGTGCAATCTTTCAGGAGTGGACTGCTCCAACATGGGCTTTGGGCACAGCCACCTGATCCAGCATGGGCTTCTCCCTCAGCTGCAGGTGGGTCTCTGCTCCCCTATGACTCTCCATGGCTGCAGGGTGTGGACCATGGGCTGCCAGGGAATCTCTGCTCCATGCACCTCCTCCCCACATTTTTTGCACAGATCTTGGTGTCTGCCGTGTTGTCCCTCTCACATCCCACTCCTCTCTCTGCTGCACATTTCACAGTGGGTTTTTTTCCCCGTCCAAAATTTGTTAATCACAGAGTGCTATATGGCTTGGCCTTAGCCAGAGGTGGTTGCGACTTGGAGCAGGGGAAGGTTCTAGCAGCTTCTGACTGGAGCCATCCCTGTAGCCCCACCCCCTCTACCAAAACCCTGGCACAGAAATCCAATATAAACATGTAAAACAGGGAACTGCAGCTCAGGAACAGAGTAGAAAGTCCTTCAGGTACCTTTGCTGTTTCAGTGTATCATGGAAACTTGTTTTCATTAACAGCCAACTCAGTGTCATGCTCTTCTAATGCCACTGATATTCATCTAAGAGATAGAAAAGTTCCATGCCAAGGGCTCTGGGTAGCACTTTGTTTTGCAAGACCAAGACTTTTTGAAAGACTTCTGCCAATTCAGATAGAGCCAGCTACCACCCAGCCTTTGACAACAACAGAGCAAGAGAAAACAGAAAGGAGAAACCTTTTTTCCACCATATGTTCAATCTGCATAGGAGATACATGTCTTGCTGACAGGGCTTGGCTGTGAATAAAAATTCAGATGAAAAAGAGAATACAGGGAAAAAACAAATCACTGTCAGGTCAACAGGCCCAATCTAAGCTCATAGACCTTCTTGTGCCTCAGTTTGGATATGAAACCATAATATTTATGTAGCCCAGAAGGGCACCGCTATAGCTGGGAAGAAGCTTGGGCAGCTGAAGTGAGGTGTACATTACCCTGAGGAAGTCTAAAACAGGAGTTTGATGGCTCATTTATCATCATTACTCTTCACCAGGGGATTTAGAGTCTCTTGTATTAAGTTTGTTGAATGTTCTGCTGGTATTTGCTACAAAATCGCTAATATACAATTTTGAGTCAGAGTATTGATTGAGCCACACTCTCTTTACTTGCAATTATTGATGAGTCAACAATATCTGTTGAGCATGGAGTGTGTTCAGATATTGATTAACTTTCATTATTCTGCATGTGTTCATTAAAGAATTGATAGTTAACCATCATAATGAAAATGCTATCATCCATTTTTCCAATAATAGATGTAAGAGGTCATAATTTGTCAAGATATGGAAAATAAAAAAGCAGATGACTCCTCACATTCTACCAGACACAGGCCAAGAAATTAAGAACTGAGTCTTAATAAATGAGTCTGTTTGGACACACACTCAGTGAAGAAAGCCAGATGTAAGTCATAGGGTTAATAAAATTACTATCAATAATCAGTATGATTAACATGGGACTGCTTGAAGTAAAAAAGTTAAACAGTTATTAACATGAAGAGCTCATAAACTGGAAAAAATGTTTTGGAAAGTTAAAAATGAGAGTAGGGGAATGTTGCCAAAATGCATCCCATCTCAGAATTTTATGTATGCAGATCTACCAGTTATTTTTATTTACTCTGAATATTCATATATATATATATATAACCTTTTAAAGGCACAACAAATGGAATTCTTCAGGAGTGATCAAAAGAGAAAGGAGACCTGTTTAGGAAAGATGTGAAGACTGACAAAAGAAGAGAAAGAAAGGTCAGCTTAATTGACAAAAGGAAACACACTGGGACTAGCGTAGGAAAACAGGGACATGAACAGTTAATGATGGCAACGTATGTGGAAATCAAAAATGAGAGACCCAGGGATGTGAGAGTGAAATGTAGATTTGTACAGACAGAAGCATATATGTTTGTGTTATGCAGTGTTCGATCTGTGGCCACCCCTTGCTAACATCAGACCACAACCAACAAAAAACAACATCTAAAAAGAAAATAATTTTGCAGAGATGCACAGACAATTCAGAACCTCAGCCCAAAGTATCTTGCATTCTGGCAGAAAGAAAAGACAAAAAACTTTATTAAAATGTAAGTTTTCAAAAAGTAAACAGCAGTTTCAGAAAGTAACTGGCACATTTTACCAAAGAAAATTTCGAAGTGTATTCTATCTTATTCCAGATCACTTACAGACATTTATAAAGTGAGTCTCGTATTCATGTAACTTCAGTGGTTTCCCTCCTGTTCATCATTCCATGTATGTCAGAGAGTTTGGACATTTTATGGAAAGTGACGGGCTGACTTGTGTTTTCCCATGGATTTATCAGTAATATACAATTCTTTGTTCTTTTTGAAGGTGCTTGAAGTACTTCCTAAGTTACACATGGCTTCCCCAGGGGTTCATCTCAGTCTGTGCACTGCAGATCTGCTTAGAAGAATCTCATGCAATACAGTCCTGAAGAAAAGAGAGGTGGAGAGATGTCTGGTGTTTAAGGATATCCTTCAAGCTCAAGTGTGGTCCAACCCAAAATGCAGGAAACCAGGTAAAGAGCAGTAGGAGGTCTTCATGGATGAACAAGGAGCTCCTGACCGAGCTTTATCATAGCAAGGAGGCATACAGGCATGGTCAGATCAACTAGAAGGAACGTAGTGACATTGTCCAAACATATAGGTAAGGGATAAGAAAAGCCAAAGCCTACCTGGATTGAATCTGGTGAGGAACATGAATTAAAATAAGAAAAGTGTTTACAGCTCTATCAAGAGCAGAAGAAAGATTAGGGAAAATGTGTGCCCACTGCTGAATAAGCTGGGGGACTTGGTGACAAAGGACAAAGTACCTCTGAATGCTGCCTTTACTTCAGTATTTACTGGTAGGAGTGGACTTCAGGAATCTCAGCTCCTGACACCAGATAAAAAGTCTAGATTAAGGAATATTTGCCCTTGGTGGAGGGGGATAAGGTTAGGTAACACTTAAACTGGACATTCATAAGTCCATGGGAACCAATGACAGCTGAGGGAGCTGGTAGATGACATTACAAGGCTACTCTCACAGTGATAATCAGGGCAATTGAGGGAAGTTCCTAAGGACTGACAGAAAGAAAATGTCACTCCTATCTTCAAGAATTGCAAGAAGCAGGGTCCAAAGAAATGCAGGTTGTTAGCCTCACCTTGATCCTTGGGAATGTGATGGAGCAGTTAAGCCTGGAAAACATCTCCAAATTTTTTATCATAAAACCATAGAATAGTTTGGGCTGGAAGGGCCCTTAAAGATCACCTCGTTCCAAGCCCCCTGCCATGGGCAGGGATACCTTCCGCTAGACCAGGTTGCTCAAAGCCTCACCCAGCCTGGTCTTGAAGACATCCAGGGATGGGGCATCCACAGCTTCCCTGGGCAACCTGTTCCAGTGCCTCACCACTCTGCACATGAAGAATTTCTTCCTGATGTCCAATCTAAACCTCCACAGAGCCTTCTCTTCTCCACGCTGAATAACCCCAACTCTCTCAGCATGTCTACATAGGAGAGGTGCTCCAGCCTATGATCATGTTTGAGGTCTCCTTCTGGACTCACTCCAACAGGTCCATGGCCTTCTTATGTTGGGGGCCCCAGAGCTGGACACCGTACTGCAGGTGAGGTCTCACAAGATCAGAGTAGAGAGGGAGAATCACCACCCTCGACCTGCTGGAAATGTTTCTCTTGATACAGCTTCTCTTTATTAAGCTCAGGAAGGTGCCTGGGAGTTATCAGCATGGATTTATGAAGGAGAAGTCATGCCTGAACAAATAGAGCCTTCCACAAGAAGGTGACTAACTTAGTGGATAAGGGGAGAGCAGTGATGTTCATCTTGCTTTTAGCAAGGTTAAGTCTCCCATAACTTACTCAGTCACAAATAGATGAAGCATAGGCTAGATAAATGGACAGTGAGGTTAGGGTCATGCTTAGCAGCATGAAGTGCAGCTGGAGGCCAAATATTTGTGGTGTACCCAGAGGCCACTACTGGTGCCAAAGCTGCTCACCATCTTCATTGATTTGTAGATGATTCAAAAATGGGAAGAGTATTTGATGCACTGGAGGGTTGTGCTGCCATTCAGAGGGACCTCAATAGCCTGGAGAAATGGTCTAACAGGCAACAGGCTGAAAAGCAGCTTTGTAGAGAAGGATCTGGGCATCCCAGTGGACAAGATGTTGAACATGTGCCAGCAATGGGCTCTTCGTAACAAAGAAGGACAATAGCATAAGAATAGAAGGACAAGGCTGCTTTAAGTAGGGCACTGCCAGAGGTGAAAGGACGTGACCCTTCCTCTGTCCTCAGCACTGGTGAGATGTCTGGAGTACTGGGTCTAATGCTGGGGTCCCCAGTATGACAGACTGACTGGAACAAGTCTAGCAAAGAGCTGCAAAATTTTTCAGAAATTGGAGCACTTGCCATATGAGAAGAAATCAAGAGAGCTAGGACTGTTCAACCTGGAAAAGAGAATGTTCTGGGGGATCTTATTAGTGTCTACAAATATCTGATTGCATGAAATAAGAAAGATGCAGTCAGACTCTTCTCAGTGGTGTCCAGTGACAGGACATGAGGCAGTGGGTAGAAATCAAAATAGGGGTGAGACAAACTGTCTGCAGAAGTTGCTTCCTACATCAAGGAAGCATGTGACTCCATGATTCTGTATGAAGGTATATTCACATCACCAGTCTTTTGAGAAGCTAGAGCAGGACTGCAGCTATCTCTAACAGGCTCAAGGCCAGGCAGTTTTCACAAGTGTCTGCACAATTGAAAGCCTGCTATGCCCTGGGAAAGGGGAGAAGCCGACTCACATTACCCCAGGCAGAGGAGGGAAGTGAGCCAAACTTTTCCACATCTTATGTGGTTTCCTAACAAATGGTCCAGGTTAATTCCAATGTAGGAAACAGAATATGAAGTATTTAATTCCCAAGCCTAATTTTGGGTGTTTACATTAAGAGCTTGTTTCCTTCTCAGAGGAGAGAGCTGGACTCCAAGGGTGATGGAGAGCACTGAAAACAAGGCTGCTACTCTGAATTGCCCTTTGAATAAAAGCATATTGTTAAGAATCATTCTGTTCTGGCCTCAGCACCATATAAGCTACCCTGATGAGGTTTTCCAAGAGTTATTGTTTCTGCCAAGCTTCATAACCTACATTTACATATCCTGGCATTTACAATGCCTTGAAAATTAAGAAATGAAGAGCACTGGCCTTTGCAAATTTTAAATATGACTGTAAGCAAATAGTTTTCAGTCTGAAGGCTCACAGGGATTCTTTCATGGGCAGAAATAACCAAAGACAACAAGCACCCTGACTATTTACAGCAGAGGTGCAAAGCTTACGGATGGCATGGGAGAATCAGCTGGGTGTGTCTGTACCAGTGCGTTGTACAAACAGGCATGGAGGTCTTTTGGGTGTTGTCAAGCTGATGGATGACAGCCTGACTCTACAGCAGAGGCAGTAAGGGAGATGGAGTAAGGAAATGAGGGAGGAAAGACTGCAGCATAGGACTGTAATATTTGTAAAAAAAGTTGGTAGTCATTTCTATAACCAGTAGAGATTTCAGGCCTTTTTCTCTTCTCAGGCCTTAGGAGGTAGAGGAAGGGCAAAAGGAGATGAATTCTTTGGTTATAAATAAAAACAGAAAGGTAGCATGAAGATTATATTATTTGAATGTAAAATTAAATTTTCTACTCTGCTATTACTGAATATGTTGTTCTAATATAGAGCCCTGACTCATATTTTAAGAGCAGCATGTACCAAAAATAGAAAATGAGCAGACAGTGATTTTAGAAGGTCGGTATGAAAAGACCTGGAAACACGATTAAGCTCCAAATGTAAACAGAGAACTAATTTAGAAGATTGGTTTTGTTTCTTGTTTTTCTTTTAAATTTCTGCCATGGAGAAACCTCATTGAGAAACATCATGTATTGACAGCATTATAAAGGTGATAAGTAGTCCAGATGGAGTCAGGTTACCCCTGAGGCTTCTGCTGAATTTTGTAGCAGCCTCTGAGTTAAGTAATTCCTTCACTTTCCTCAGTCCTAGTAACACTTTACTGAAGATTGATATGCACTTCTGAGAATTGCTTTTCCAAAAAAATGTGGATGATTTGGAGAGAGTGCAGAGGAGCTGAATGAGAACTATCAGTTGGATTGGGTCAGTTGTCCTCAAACGTATAAGAAGGCCCTGCAAATCACAGAATCACAGAATGGTTAGGGTTGGAAGGGACCTTAAAGACCACCTAGTCCCACCCCCCCTGCCATGGGCAGGGACACCTTCCACTAGACCAGGTTGCTCCAAGCCTCATCCAGCCTGGCCTTGAACACTTCCAGGGATGGGGCATCCACAACATCTCTGGGCAACCTTTTCCAGGGCCTCACCAGCCTCTCTGTGAAGAACTTCCTGATACCCAATCTAAGTCTATCCTCTTTCAGTTTAAGTCTTCTAAAGATGATTTAAGACTTCTTTATGTTCCCTGTGGATAAAAAAAAGCGACTCAGTTTTCCCTTCCATGAGTTTTCACCTGATACAAAAGCTGAAAGTATCATTCAGTTCACAGTCTGGGGAGAAAGCTTCAGAATGTGTTTCTCTAAAACAGACCTTAATTTTCTTGTAAGATCTTATTATAGGTGTTATCTGTACGTAGACCCTGAAAGCCAGTCTGCTGTTCACCATTCCTAAACCTAGCAGCTGACACCAACAGAATCAGCTTTAATGCTACCAAATCCAGTGAAATCAGCTAATGTACGTAAAAAATCTTTTTAAATTTTAAATTATGTTACAAAAGTTTTTGTGATTGTTTTCTCCAGTTCTCTGGCACCATATTTTGATTTTTTTTCCACTTCATCTAGATGCATCAAGATTTATATCACTACAAGGAGATTTTAGCTGTTACTAGGCCCACAAGATAAATTGCTCATTAAGCTGAGGAAGCTTTAAGGCAGGGTTGTGTTCCATGGGCAAAAATGTAGCAGGATGATGAATTATACGGCTCAGGTTTTTGTGTTTGTTTTCCTGATGAATGCACTTTAAACTGCTGGGTAGGAAAAGGCTTTGCTGAAACACATGGGTGGCATTAACACAACAGAGGACAAGCGTCACTGGTGGAAATTTTTGGTTTTAACTTTGTACTCCCTCTCCCCTTGTGTACATATGTAATTTTTTTTAACAGCCCCACGTTGGAGACTTTTTCCTCTTTAGGTAGCTGGCAGTTTTCATTCCAAAAATGTTGTATTATATAGATAATTTGAAAACCTTCAGAGGAGTAACCTGTAAGAAGTTGTTATGGTAGCATTGGTTTTACCTTCACTGCACGAAAACTTTGCTATGGCATTATTTTTTCTACTTAAGACTTAGGGTAGCTTTACAACACAAAGTGGAAAGACTCTGCATTTTCAATTTTTCCACACAGATTTCTTTGTTTAAACTCCTCTTCACATCCTTACGATCCGTTCACTGCCTATTCTGGACATGGTTCATTCTCATCTCTCAGCCAAACCCTGCCCCAGTGCTTCAGGTGCAGCCCCCCAACCAGCTCACTAGGCTTCTTAAAGTAGCATCCTCTAAGTCCTTCCCAACCTTTCGCACATGTTCACACTAAGACAACGTGAAGCAACTTCATTCTCATTACAAATGTTGTATATAATAATGATGCAATTGTTATAACACAAACCCATATAATTATTAACTTGAATGGCATGTTTACTGAGAAATACCTGAAACCTTACAAAATAGTCTTCTCACCAGAAATGCCATTTACCTTGACCAGGAACTCTTTTCACATATCTAACTGCTGCTGGCCATATGTCTTCAGCAAGCCCCTTTTACCTCCCTCAACACCTTCTCTTTCTTTTCTGGTTTATTTGGACTGTACACTCCTGACAGGAAAGATTGTCTCCTACTGTGCATTTTTACAGTGCCTAGCGAAACAGCAACCTTCACGTGCCACGAGGTTGAACTTTGAGTTCACGGGCTCCATGTCAAGGCACAGCCTACATGTTAAACTGCTACAGGGCTGAAACATGCTCTTGGTCACTGCACCACAGGTGCTCATAACAACAAACAGTTCAGAGGCTGAACCAACCCTCACAGGGTTTCTGCATCGTGGCTTTGCGCATCATTTTGGCTAAACTGTGGACTGGAGAATATGTCTCAGTTTTTAACATTCCCTTCACAATCTTCTTAAAAATTAAACAAGCTAGAATTCATGATCTGTCATAGAATCATAGAATGGTTTGGGTTGGAAGGGACCTTAAAGATCATCTAGTTCCAACCCCCTGCCATAGGCAGGGACACCTTCCACTAGACCAGGTTGCTCAAAGCCTCATCCAGCCTGGCCTTGAACACTTCCAGGGATGGGACATCCACAGCTTCTCTGGGCAACCTGTTCCAGTGCTTCACCACCCTCTCCATGAAGAATTTCTTCCTGATATCTAATCTAAACCTCCCCCTCTTTCCATTTAACCCTGTTACCCCTTGTCCTGTCAATACAGGCCCTTGTAAAAAGTCCCCCCCAGCTTCCTTGTAGCCCCTTCAGGTACTGGAAGGCTGCAATACGGTCTCCCTGGAGCCTTCTCTTCTCCAGGCTGAACAAGCCCAACTCTCTCAGCCTGTCCCCATAGCAGAGGTGCTCCAGCCCTCTGAGCATCTTCGTGGCCTCCTCTGGACTTGCTCCAACCAGTCAATATCCTTCTTATGCTGAAGACTCCAGAGCTGTCCTTTCAGTTCAAAGCTCTTCACTTTAAAATACAGCTTACAAAACCAAAATTAGAGTCTAGTTGTTTCAGATGAGACATGATCAACTGGGAGATGTTAATTTACTAGAATGGAAGAGTTTGTGCCCACCATGTACTCTACTAGGGATCGCCTGACATCTCTAACACAAATACAGCTTTGGAGATCACCTACTAGAATCAACCTATCCTTCAAATCTGCTTACGAAAGCAAAGAGAACAGGATATTGCATGCAAAGACACACTGAAATTGCACAGTTCCCAGCAACTTAAAAAAAGGAAACCAGATGTTATTGTGTCTGCATTCTAGCCTCCTCACAAGACTGAGGCTTGGTCTGATAAATGCCATGAAAAAATGCTGCTGAATATCTTGAGGATTTTTTAGCCTTAGAGTGGTCACTTCAGGCTATTTTGATGTAGCACATTTAAAAGACTGAAAGTAGAGTAGGAAATGGAGCATTAGATCTTACCTCAGTTCATACATGCTGAGATGTTTCTAGGCAGGCATAAATGGTTTAAGTAAAAAGAAGTGAGTAGTTTCAGAAAGTACAACTTCAAGTCAGTTGAAGATGGTACATCAGTCACCAGTACATGACAGTCTTCCAAGTTTTGTCACCGTCTCCCTTCAAAATGAGGGTAAATGACTTCGTATGACTCACTGGGATGTTTGCTTGGGATGTGCAAATTTCTTTGTATATGCCAAGCCTGTACCTGAGGAGTTGTGCTTCATTTGGGATTTTAGGTTGGCTCTTGTACCCCACTTTTTTCAGTCACAGAAGTTGGTCTCAGGTTGTGACAGAACAGATTTCTTGGATACTTTCTGGTCTGTATGTCTTGCATATCTCTATCAAATAACACCTATTTCTCCTCCTTACAGAGGTACTCAAAGATGCTTGCTTTCACACAGAGGTGTTCTGGTAGGTCTAAACACATTAAAATGAACCTGAGACTTCAAATTACATTAGAACATCGCATCAGTGTCCAATAGGTGCTCCATAGTGCATTGTGTCAGTGTTACTGTCTGAGCCATGGTTTTGACATTGGCTGCTGGAGCAGTCACACCTCTGAGTCCCATCTACCTGGTCCTTCTGTCACCTGATCTCACCCTTTCCACTTCCAAGCATAGAGTACTAAGACAACTAATTTTTAAATCAAGTAAAAATTCATTCCTTGAAGTAGAAAATACAAAGATGCTGTTCTAGACTGAGGGGCTGGGAAGCTGTAGAATTTCAGTTTGTTACTAAGTGACTTCCTAGAAACTTTGAATAAGGGTGTTATTAGTCACTTTTTAGACATGAATACAAATATTTTTGTGCTGAAATCCCACTACAATCGGAAGAACAGCTTTTTTTTTTTTTTTTACTCTATACACAAAGGAAACACTAACATGCAGTAACATAAGTCTCTCCGCAGCAAGACTGTGGTATCCATGGGATCAATTGGCCAGGGCTCCAACGATGTGTTGAGAAATCTCATTTATGTCACTGTAAACCCACCCTGTGAAACATAGGACAGAAAGATACATTTTCTTGCGTGTGACTGGCAATGTTTTATTGTCCTTTCACCTTCTTCATTCCACAAGACTTGTCTACAGTATTTAGTGTGCTCCATTTTCTTCCTTTCAGCATGCAAAAGCCACCCCAAAATGGACCTATTCTGGTTGTCAGCATATCAAAAATAGATGAAGATGCCTCATCTCTCAGGCACTCTCTTTTGGGAGCAAGACTGAAATTTTGTCTGCCACGGCCGAAGCCCTTTATTTGAAAATTAATTTAACAGAAACTTGCTTAGAAGTGCCCTTTGACATCCCTATGTGGGATAATTAGATCACTCTAAATGACCAGAATCTTTCCCCCTACCCTTAAAAATTGTCCAAATGCCATAAAGCAACTTAGGGGCAGTTTCCCTGCAGAAAAGCACCAGTGGCCTCTTGTGAGCAGCCCATGCTGCAGTATCTGCCAAACAACTGCACTGCAATTAGAGGCTATAGTAAGCCAGCTCTTCATAGCCTAGTTCCAGAGATGTTTCTGCCACCACAGCAGCCCAGAACCATGGAAACACAAAATTACCACTTTCTCTTTTCTGTCCCTCAGAAACAGCAAAGGTTCTGCCTAAATCTCTGCTTACATAGAAATCTCCAGAAATGAACAGCAACAAAATGTTTATGAATCTCTGGTGTAAAATTTATTAGTCATTAGTCTGTCAATCTATAGTTTGATCGTTTAAAAGTCAACACAATTCCTTTAGGTGATGACTGGGAACAATATTAGCTGGAGAGCCCATAAGCCTTTTGTGAATTATCTGGGCTGCAAGCACTTCTCTAAAATGCTTTACCTTTAACTCTGTTATGTCTCCATAGTAATTGCTGTTTACACAGTATGTTTGCTAACCCAGGTTAATATTCTTTTTATGTGAATCTTCTAAATTAAGCTAATACAACAACAGTTTTATTAATTTTCATTGAAACACTACAGAAAAGATATTAAGGTGCTGGTCATCAGCCTAATAGAAATAATATAGATGCCTTTTCTCTCAGAATCTGAAATGGACAAAATAGCAATTGATACAGACGTGTTATTCAAATGAATATCTGAATGGAGTAAACCTATAAACACAAGAGAAATTTAAAATTATCAAGTGTTTTATTCATTACCAGAAGGGTTGGGTATTCATCCAAGTGACACTACTGAAAGGAAGACAGCAATCATGCCAGATTGACCCTAGCTATGTGACATCCATCTGGATCTGACGCATGTGGACCAGAAGGAGCTACACTGACTGCTGATGAGGCCAGGGGCTCTGAGTACTCACTTGAAAACAAACTTTTATCCACTATAAGAAGAGGTCCAGCCATGACCTGACCCTACCATCCAACACCCTCTACCAGCACAGAACTGGAATAGCTCTTGTCCAGTGGCAATATGCTCTTTGCAAAGGTAGAAACAACTTGGATCTCCGTCTGTCATTAATTGGTACAAGTCCAACAAAGTTAATGCTGATTGGATTTATAACAGATGACATCCTGGCCCTGAGCCTCTTAGAAAGTCACTCACATTCAATCAAAATGCAACAAATTACTTGTTTTTCTCAGGCATTTGTTTTTTTCTTCATGGTGGTCTGGTGAAGTTCTCACTGACTGGAAAAGAGGAAACATAAACCCCATCTTTCAAAAAGGAAAAAAAGGAGGATCCAGGGAACTACAGGCCAGTCAGACTTACCTCTGTGATAATAAAATGAAAAAGCTTATATTGCTAAAGAACAAAGTAAAACAAACAAACAAACAAACCCAAACCACCACAATCCTCACATTTATTCCTTCCCACCCAAACTAAAACTGACAGTGTAAGGAGAGAAATCCTTGAAAGCACAAGTTAAGTTTTTTTGAGGCTTAGCAAGGACAGTGTGCTTGCAGTGAAGTCTGTGGGAACTTTGATTTCTTCTGGAGCCAAAGTTCTCACTTTTAACAAGCCATATATTTGAAGGGAACATCTTGAAACCATTTTTTAATGTAAGGAGATTGCATATTTTGAACTTTGAAACAAAAGATTAGACAACAGGATTTACTGTTGGCCAATTTATCTTCATCAGACATTGCTACATTTATTTCCAGTCTTCACAAATAAGCAAGAAATAGTTTAATTTGTATCTTGGTATATACTTGTTTATTATTTAAATCTGGCCCTAGAGTTTCTGCAAGGGTTGCCTACAGTCATTCAAAGTGAGAACAGCCTTTTTTGCATAGGTATGAGTATGAGAACGACAGCCAAGTGCCTCAGTAAAAAACATACACCATTGATAAAGATGTCCCAAAAGCAAGGAAACTGAACCTCAAAAGCTATCTGCATAGGGCTTGTTGTATGGAAAGATAAATAATCAAACAAGTATTAATTACACATTTATTATTACTTATTATTACATAAGTATTACTTATATTACTAGCAAATATTTTTCCTAATCATTCACTTTCTATAATGTGCTTTTTCAAATAGATCATATAGACAACTATTCCTTTTCTTTTTCAATCATTTATTTTTAAATGTATTTATTTATTTGTAAATCAAGGATTACAGCTAATGGGTAAATAGTAGACTCTGAAAGATTGTTTTTCACTAGGGCTGTGGGACAACAAGTAAAGCAGTACATTGAATAACATGAGGGTAGAATGATGATATACCTGCAAGAGTTCCCTCAGGGATCTCTAGGTACAGACTTGGTGCATGCTGAAGAAAAAGATCAGTTCATTTAATTTATGATCTCTTTCCAACTTCACTCTGTGTACACAAGTGTGTAGTTAAATAGAAACTGGAATGATGCCTGACTTAATTTAATGAAGTTAATCACGTATTTGTCTCTAACAACAGCAGGATTGGAATAAGTATGCAGCCCAACAGCAGAATTCACGGTGAGCAGCTTTCCTGTAAACCTCCAAATTTCTCTGCAGGTTTGCCTTCTCAAGGTCATTTCACATAAGTAGATTTTCTGATTGTTTCTTTCCTCTTGTGACCTGCCTTAATCAAAGAGCATTTTGTAGGTCCTCAGGAACTTCAGCAACAGCACAAAGATTTCCTATATATTTATTACCATTATTAGCACAGATACCTAACCACATCTCCCTTATCTTAACCTCTTCCTTCACCATTTTTTCTTATTTTAGTTACTAATAATGAGCTCTAATCAACAATCTGAGAAATAATCAACCCAGGAACTACTTTCTAAGAAGCTGCAGTGTGGAGTTATATCTCCTGTTCCAGTCTCCTTCCAGCTGTGCTGTGCAGAGACTTACAGTTGTCTCTGTGTGTTTTGTACAGACATATGTTATTACACAAATTTTCTTTCACAAGAGAGAATACAAAAAGCAACAATTAAAGAAAGAGTATTACTTGGTTTTCTCAAAATCTAGTGAGAAATATAAAAATGTCACATTGACTTCTCAGTCTTAATTTCTATGAATCCAAAGCAGAGATCAGAATAAAACCTAGTTCTTCCAATTTGCATTTTAAAAGGAGCAAAAAAATCATACCAAATAACTCTTTTGTCAAATTAGATGCTAGTTAAAATGCAGAATGTGCAGTTTCAAAGGTGTTGTCATTATTTGTATATTTTTCCTCTATAAATTCCTTTCAGGCGGTTCATTGCAAGACTTTGTACCTGCTTTTGAAATATGCAAGTGACATATCCCCATGCTGCTATGCATCTTATATAATGAAAACCATACACTGAAAACATGAGAAGTTCTATCCTATCAGAGGATGCAAACTAGCACAAAATGCTACATCCTTTCCCTAAATATCAATTATGCACTCGGCTGCCCTTGTAGACTGCAGCTGAGGTGGGCTGTATGATCTCCAAAACTTTCAACTTATAGGCAACTGTTCAAACTAATATGCATTTGTAAAAGATTTGGGGAGAAGAAGCTATTCTTTCCACCTGTTACAGATGTATTTTTTTAAGCAGACTTTGGTTCTGGAGGGTCCTGATCTTGATGATGGGTGCTTGGTGCTTTCTGAGCAAGCTGAATGGATCCAGCTGCAAAGGAGTGACGTGCCTCTTCACTTTTCAAAGGGGCTTAGGTGAGCATCTAACCACTCTGGAGCCAGAAACCCATGCTTAAGCATGCAGAAAACTTTCATCTAAGCCTGCGAGGTGTGCAGGGGTTTTAGAGTACTCAAAAGTTTAAGCAGCATTTGGGAAGTCTTTATTTACCCTCAGTTTGGGCACTGTTGCCTACCTTGTCTTCAGAAACCAGACCCGCCCACGGCAGTGCAGTCTCAAAGCTTCCCTTTCTTTGAAGTCAGATCCTAGGGGCGGGAGGGAAATCAAACTGCCAACAGAGAAGATCATCTTTGCCCTTCTTTAGTAGCTCAGCAGTAAGGGAACCTACCTACATAAGGAAGGATTGTGCTTAATATCCCAGGCCATCTTCAGGGAATTGAAATTTCCCACTTCCTAGGCAACTGTTCTTAACACTGGGATTTCATTTTGATGGTACCATAAATACACATTAAAGAGAGAAACTATCTGTGTGATATAAATTACACATTCACTGCATCAGTAAATAAAAACTGATCTTTTTCCAGGTGAAACCTCTCCACAGTGAAATCTCTCCCCAAGGCTATAGCCTTGCTCATGCTTCTCTAGTTCATTAAATATCAAACTACTCTATTACACTGTTTTAGCAGACAGGATAGAAATTTCCTCTCTTTGGTGTACAAGGCTGTACTCTGGCTTGCTGGTGATACTGGTTCCTAGCTACTGAGGCAGGAAAAGATCATCAACACATATTCTCATTATCAAATACTGTTAAGAAATGCCACAACCACATCCTCTTGCAGCTGCAAGCAGGAGCTTTGCCTGGCCCAGTCTCTACAATAAGCATCTAAACCCTTATGGGAGAAATGGATTCAATACATACTTTCCTCCAGTGCTGGATAGGCTCAGGCATCTCTGTCTTCACCAGGCTGACTTTGGTGGATCCCGTTTTGAGGTACTAGACCCTCTCATGCAGCTTCCACTAGTTTAAATGTCTGCTGAAAACATAGCACCGTAGTGCTTAACATGTTGCAGCATAATTCCCCTTGCAGATCCAACTATAAGTTCTGTGAGGATCGCTTCTTCCTGTTGCTCTTACTAATGAAACCTGTGATCTATTCTAAAAACATTGCAGGCTTTACTAGACCTAATCAGTTGTTCGTTCCTGATATCTGGTGCACCTGGATCATTCCTTTTCCTCTAATCAGGATGCTGCTCTAAATGCTTTCAGGTCCATAAAGTTCTTGGAGGATACAGATGATTGCTTAAAACCATCTGGACTTACCAGGTGGTATAATATATACTAATCAGCTATGGAGTGAAGTTCCCTTATGAGCATTATTAGTTATCCGCAAACTTTGACTTCATCACATCTTATCAACTACAACTTCCATAATTTTATTCCTTCTTCCTAGTGCTTGGTCTGCCCGCTAATGCTGGCAAGTCTATAACTATATTCACAAAAATGGCATGAAACTCCATTTTGAAATCATGGTTTCAAAACCAAATGCTCACGTGTTTGGAAACACCAGGATTATAATTACCTATGAAATTGTAATTCATCTCTTTCATGCACACACTTGTTTATTTAGTCTCTAGCACAAAATTTACATTGCTGTTGTCTTTGGGTTTTTTCCCAGACCTACATCTTGTTTGCTGTGCAAGATGTACAGAACTCCTTGAACAGCCATTTAATAGTCTGTTTTTTCCCTCCCTCTGAAGGGCAAGCAGTCCCATGAATGCTTTGCTTTCAGATCCATCTAGAGGGCAAAGCAGTTCAAACTAAAGCAAACTGGCCATCTCCTGAGCTGAGTTTGAGCAGATTGCAGACAGAAGAGATGGAGATAGCAGCAGCTGTCCTTGGGGGCATTGTCAACAAAAACCAGGACGCAATCAGAGGAAGATATTGTACCCCAATAAGCATGTCTGCATGCCCACAAAGATGAGGTAGGTTCCCTCTTCATCATCCCTCTTACCTGTGTCTGCTTTAACCACTGCTTTGACGAGCAGAAGTCAAGAGCACGGACTTTACTGGTACAGAAATCTGCTTGCAATGATGCAAATACAGAACATGACATTCATTACAGAACCCATGGAACTACTAAGCTACTGGTACATACAAGTGCTGCTACGTGCTCAGGCAAAAAGGTAGAATCTCTTGACTTGTACTTAAAGTGAGAAGGAGCCAACTTTGTTGCTAAACTGAGGACAGTCTGAGCTATACCAGCATAGCTAGGTACCAGTCTGTACCTAGTTATCACCCAGCTATCCAGAATACCTTATCGAATGCAAGGCAATGAACTCTTCAGTAGGTCAGTAGGAAAAATCCCCCGATCTCTTTTCCTAACATTCGTCTGAAAGAACAATGTCCCAGAAGAAAAAAGGAAGATGCCTCCTTCTCAGCTCCCAGTCTGGCTCGATCAAGGATTGCACACAACCACCTTCTGTCTGGTTTGTTTCTGTCAGTATCCTGGGGTACGTGTACCACAACCAGATGCACAAGACTGCAGAAAAAGGTGTGTATGCCAGGATGGGATGGCTAGGAGCATGTAAACTGATGTTCTTTGGTGGTCAATATCTCATAGGCTTCGATTACTACTGATTATTTGCATGCCCCGTTTGCTCTAGCAGGGATCTGCTTATTAATTAATGGTGTTCAGATTGCCTTAGGAACCAACCTAGAGTAAGGATGTGGCACACTAAGTACCCAGACATCAATTTCCTCTCTACAAGGAGATCATTCTTGAGGATATGTGCTAACTCCTTCAGAAACTTCCGTGACAACATGTGTTTTCCCCCATGAAGGAATATGGAAGAATTATTCCTTTGGGAACTGGTTCTGTCTAAAGCTTTGGTAATTTGATCAGTATGCAACATGTTGGAAATGTAAGAAATGGGAACTTAAGATGACTTTGGCCAAATAGAACCCAGAACTGGCTTTCAGAGGGAACATCCTACTGAGAATAAACTTCTGCTTTGGGTACACAGTGTACCTATTCTCTTGCATATGTGATGTATTTATTGTATGATTTGGTAGCTTTAAAGAAGACTGAACTCCTTTTGACTGTTTTCAAACCTACCTGCAACAACATCAGTCCAAAGGCACAGTGAGAACTGGAATGTTTCTGAACTTGTCTCCTGCTGAGAACAAGAAAAGTTCGATGAAGGTTTTCACGAATTTCAAAAGGCAGGACAGGCTGCTTGAAAAACTGTTTGTTTGAGACAATAGTTTTGTTCGGGGTTTGTTGTTTTATTGGGTTTTTTTGCTGTAGTAAACTAGAAAGAGACAAACTTTTCCAGAAGGGAAGTTTTTTTCATGAGAAATAATCTTTTATTAAACCAAATGATACTGCTGAAAATAACCAAGTATATTTTAGGGCTGCAAAGTACTGAAGAAAGATTTATGTGCCTTAAAATTTGCTATCTGCTCTAATACAAGATATTTCTTCTCTCTACAATGCTTCTCTTGTTTATAACCTTAAAGCATCATAAGTAGAACAGAAATTTCTATTTATTTGATATTATGAATCTGTGTTTAATGTCATGGCCAGTAGGTCTCTGTAGAATAAGCTGATGTGAAAGAGAAAGAGTTAATGCCTTTTCTTGATTTATAAGACTAACTTGAACTCAGGTCCCACACATTCTAGCTCTTTGCTTGGCTTGCTGATAATCGACAGTGGGGTACTTGCTCTCTCTATGATCTGAAAGTCAAATTATCCAGGATTGGAGTGATCTCTCCCTAAAAGCTTTGCCACAAAAGCTGCTGTCTCACAAAAAGCTGATTTTATGAACTCAACATTTTTCTGACCAAAAAGATTCTCTCAAAAATATTTTCATCCAGCCTTTTATGAGGAATTGTGGAGACAGGGAGAAATAATCCCTTTAATTAAGAAAATAATTAAAAATATTTTTATATAAATAAAAATTAATAAGAAATGTAATAAAGAAGTAACAAAACAAAAGTTTAAAAATATAATGTGGAAACAAAAATATTATGTATATGCTTCTGTTGGTTTTAGTTGGGACAGCGTTACTTTTCTTCTTCTTCACAGTAGCTAGTGTGAGGCTATGTTTTGGATTTGTGCTGAGAAGAGTGTTGATAACACTGGTGGTCTTAGTTGTTGCTAAGGAGTGTTTCTACGAAGTCAAAGACTTTTTCAGTTTTTGATATTGCACCTGTGCTCCCAAACTTTTCACTCCAAGCAGCAGGGATGGGACACCGTCCTGACAGCTGACCCAAACTGGCCAAGGGGGCATTTCATTCCATAAAACGTCATGCTCAGTATATAACCTGGGGGTGGGTCAAGGGCCATGTTGTTGGTTGGTTTTCTCATTCATGACCTTTCGCTTGTGGTGCTCACTTGGTCACTTGGTGTGATCTGTTTCATGCTCTCTGGCTGTGGATAACACTATTCAGGAACTGGCTGCGTATCAGTCAGTGGGTGATGAGCAATTGTATATTTTATTTTCCATTATTTTCATTACATAGTAGTAGTATTGTTAATATTTTTAGTACTGTTAGTATTACTTTTTTGTTGTTGTTTATATTCAAATATTAAATTATTCTTATCTCAATCCATGAGTTTCCTTGTTTTTTCCTCCAATTCTCCTCCTCCACTGGAGAAGGGTGAAGGTGAGCGAGTGGCTGTGGGATACTTAGTTGTTGGCTCAGATTAAACCACAACAGTCCTTCATCACAAAGAGTTGCTGTCATCCTAGGCTTGGGAGTGGGAAGAAAGACCAGTTTAAAAAAAGTGGAAAAACAATTCTCATTAGTGAGTAGACAATTTCCAGAATGAAGTTCCATTGAAAGGACCTGTGGTGGTTTCACCCAGGCTGGAGGCCAGGCGGCCCCAGAGCCGCTCTATCACTGCCCTCCTCAGCTGGGCAGGGGAGGGAAAATATAACTAAAGGCTCATGGATCAAGATAAGGGTAGGGAGAGTTCACTCAGCTATTACTGGCATAGGCAAAACAGACTCAACTTCAGGAAATTAATCAAATTGGAGTAGGGTAATGAGAAATAAAAACTAAACCTTAAACCCCTTCCCCCCACCTCTCCCTTCTTCCCAGGTTCAGCTTCACTCTCAATTTTCTCTACCTGCTGCCCCTGAGCAGCACAGAAGGATGAGGAATGGGGGTTGTGGTCAGTCACATAGTGTCTCTGCCGATCCTTCCTCCTCAGGGGAGGATCCTCACACTCTGCCCCTGCTGCAGCGTGGGGTCCCTCCATGGGAGACAGTCCTCCATGAACATCTCCAACATGAGTCCCATGGGCTGCAGTTCTTCACAAACTGCTCCGGCATGGGTCCCCCTCACGAGGTGCCATCCTTCAGGAGCAGCTGCTCCAGTGTGGGTCCCCCTGGGCTCACAAGTCCTGCCAGAAAACCTGCTCCAGCCTGGGTTCCTCTCCCCATGGGGCCACAGCTCCACCACGGGCTGACAGGGAATCTCTGCTCTGGCACGTGGAGCACCTTCTGCCCCTCCTTCTCTGCTGACTTGGGTATCTGCAGGGCTGTTTTTCTCAATCTTGTCTCTAGTTGCTGTTCCAACACCAGTTTTGGGATTTTTTTTCCCCTTCTTAAACACATTATCCCAC
>NW_010228679.1:59630-62590 GCF_000690775.1 Eurypyga helias
GCTCCATTAGACATACAGGAGGCTTCGAGAACCTTCTCACAGAAGCCCCCCTGTAGCCCTCTGGCTATTGGAACCTTGCCATGCAAATCTAATGCTATACCTTTATCTGAATTAAAGAGGGGAAAAAAGACATTTAAAACTAATCATGACAACAGAAGTCTCTTTTAAAGGATCCAACGTATAAAGCTGTTGTAAGGTAATGAGAATTGTCACGGGTTATTGGTGTTATTTTTAAAATAAGGAAAAAAACCACCAAATGCCCCAACAGAAATAGTGGGTTTTAACCCTGCAACAGATTTCTTAATGAAATTCCAAGTTAGTTCTTGGAATTTCCTGCTCACAGCTCCAAAATATGATTGCATTTAGGTTTTGAGGAGTAGAGTTTAAACCAACATTGAAATGCATCACACATTTTTCAGATACCTGAAAGGACTACTTTCATCTGCTGCCGAACTTTCCCTAATGAGTGGTCTTCAGAAATCAGCCTAATTTTTATTTAACTTTCAACTTTGCTGATAATGACAGTAAGTTGCATCTCTTCTGATACCACTGCCAGGTGCCACAAAGGCAGGTCTGCTGTCTGTACCTCGACTGGGTGGGTAGTATTTTAGGAATCAATTAGGTGACATGAATAAGCCTCCAAGTCCAGGCAACTTATTTTGAAAATCCTGACATTAGAACGAGAATAATGAATGAAACAATAGAGTAACCATTGGCCAAGAGGTGCGGAACTGCTGAAGAGAGGATTTCTTTGCAGACCACAGATTTTAAATAACAATCTGTATAAAATAGACCTTGATCTCCAAATAAGATTTCTAGCAATGTTATTTCAGATGGAATGTAGGAGGTGATGCAGAAACTAAACCTACTAATATCAAACCATAACACACCAGTCTCCTTTTTCAGGAGTACTGGAAAATATCTCCTATACACGTCTGGCTGTGACAGTGACATTTAAAAGACTGGTTTGTCATACTGTGGCCAAGCTTTCTATACCTTCTGTTGGCAGCAGGGGTGAATTCTTTCTCAGTAAGAGTTTTTCATGTCTTGTCTCAATGTTTCCTTCTAACCATCTTTGCTAATCATAACCAACAGTTTTAGTGAGGAGAGGAGAGGAGAGGAGAGGAGAGGAGAGGAGAGGAGAGGAGGACGTTCAGTACAGAGATGGTTTATGCATCATGGTTCCTTGTAGGGCAGAGGGATAAAAATACAAATCTCTTGCCTCTAACTCTGAACTAGGAAAATTTGAATGAATTGTATAAGTCACTATGGGACTTTCCCTGCTCTTCTGCATCTCTCTGTTACTGACTCCAGACCCTAAGTCTCCCGAGTGATGTTCACACAGTTAAAATTCTTTCATTTAGCAATACTGTGTTTATCCAGAACTGCAATATATGACCTTAGTGGCAGGCATCAAGTCCAGGACACTTGTCCTTGACTCCAGGACCAACTTCAGTCAAGCAAAGCTGCAGCTGGCCAGGGCAGTAAGGCAGGTGCTGTGTTTCCCTCTGCTCTTCCCCATGCTCCTGCTGTGTGGGATGCAAGATAGTGGCTACTGAGGTGCAAGGCTTCTGTGGGTCAGGGTAGTGGCACTGCTTCATGTCTTCTCTCTCCACTTGCCCCCTTTTTCCCTTGCAATGACAGTTCCCACACACCATCACACACCACCATTTGTACCCCATGTCCTCCTCCTCATGTACAGCCACAGCTGCTGAGATGAAGGGAAGCAGATCCCATTCCACCCCATCCTCTTCCCTGTCCCAGCCAGGTTGCAAATCAATCCCATTTCTACCACCACCTCCTAGATGAAAAAAAATGAACTTTATTGACTGGCACATCCACCACAATGCAGCAGATAAACACCAAAACCATACCTGGAAAAGCCATCTCAGCACTGGGCTCACACACAGACCACCAGGTCCAAGGCTGAACTGCTCAGCTTTACCTGGCTCTGATTCCCACGTTGTCAGAACTGAGGCAGATTTTTAATAATTTTTTAATAAATCAGAGGTTAAAATTTAAAGAAATCTAAGATTTCCACCTTCCTCCACCGCTGAAACAAGAGGGACTGTTAACATTCAAAATAATCACACTTAGAAATCTAATTTAAAAGATTACAAAGTGGCCTCAGTCCTGCAGAAAGTGTTTTGAGCTTAATACAGGCTGATTTTGCCAAGAAGAAGCATGCTAACAGTAACCGTTTGACTCAGCTACACCAGCAGTGCCGTCATTTCTCAGCTAGAAGCAGATCATTTTGAATGTCAGGAGGAGCTATATTTAATACCGCACATGTTTTGAAAGGTCCACGCAGTTCACAGAGCCCCTTCCTGACTGAGGTCAAGCTGTTTGCCTGACTCATTTCACAACAAATTCTCCTAATTTCTGATCTGAAATCAATTTTTTTTTTATTTATTTTTTCAAGGCAGACACCTGTAATTTGAGTATTAATTGGAAAAGGTGCCAGGAGTTCTATGAGTGAGAACAATTTGCCCCCCCCCCACTGCAACCTCCCTTTTTATGGTTTCCTGAAGAGTGAATGGGAAGAAATGCCAACTTGTCATATGGTGCTCTTGGAGGAAGAAGACATCCCAGCTCAGCTCTGCTCTAAACTCCTTATCTCCTGGCATCCCACAGACTGGAAACCTCCTCCGTTATTCCATTCTATTGTAGAGCATGTATCTTCATTATTCCAGCCTATTACAAAGCATACATCTTCATTATTATTTTGACCATTTATCTGCATCAGCCCACTACAAGCTCCAATTGTCAACTGCTTTCTGGTTCCGAGTATAAATATATGCTGTATGCATATGCTTATTTCAACATTTAGTTTTCTTTAAACATTGTTATTTTTTTGATGATTTTGCATGGGATTCATCTCATCTGACATTAGCTATCAAGCTACCTTTATAGGTAATATAGGTATATAGATACCTTTCATAGAATCGTAGAATCATAGA
>NW_010228680.1:0-20979 GCF_000690775.1 Eurypyga helias
TTTTTTTTTTTTTTGCTTTCCATTTGAGAATTACTCACATCTATTTCACCAGCAGGAACAAAAAGCTAATTAAAATGCTTTATTTCATATCCAGGTTTTCTAGCAAGTACTTAACGATTTTATCTGATAGAACCACTCTGCTTTTGTCATCATTTATGCTACTCTTCTTTGAAATACTGGTTTGAAACATGGTGCCATGTGAGAAGGATACACTGATTGCACAATTCTTGTAATAAATTATAATTTTTGTTCTTTCTGTGTTTTATTTTTACTTTCAAGTGTTAATGATTCTTTTTTTTGTTTATTTTTTTGCAGAAGCAAAACAAATGAACTCACAACAGAAATTAGCAAGCTGCAGGAAGAAGTAGAAGTGTACAAGCAAGAGAAATCTGTCTACTTGTCATATGAAAAACGGTGAGACCTATTGCAGCTAATGCAGTGCTTACTTTCTCAGTCACAAGATAATTCTTGTGTATTGTGCAGGCTTCAAGGAACCATCTAAGAATTCCTTTTTTCATTATTTTAGTTTTACATACATCAATCTCCCCAGACTAAGTTTGGCTTTTTGTTTTGTATTTAGGGCAGAGGCTCTAGCTGGTGAAATCAAAGAATTTCAAGGTCAGCTAGCAGACTACAACATGGTATGCTGCTGTCAGCTTTTGATACCAAATGGTCTCCCTTCTCATGTTTACTTGGTACTGCTTTTCCTTTATTTCAGCATCTTTTTGCTGGCACTTCTATGTGAAAATGTACTAGTTAATTCTTCCTTTCTTATGTTTATTGGAGAGGAAAAAGGTGGAAACTAAGGAAACCATAAAAGGAAAAAAGTGTAGTATGCATTAGGAGAAGCAGTTGCAAATGGATTTAAGAAATCAGTGCTGTGATATTTGTGCTGCATTTAAAGAGGATTACTTCTGAAAATTGCATGTCATCTATTAAGATTTCCAAATCATCTTTTTTCCATTTGCAATAACAGAAAATTGCAGAGTTTTCATGAGTGCCTTGTGAGTTGCTACCTATTTCTCTGGGGTCTTTTTGTGTGCAATTAAAAAGGAGAGTAGTAGTAACAGGTTGGAATTTTGTCTCATTTCAGGTTGTGGATATACTTAACACCAGTACAGATATGGCAGAGGTGATTCGAGACTACAATATGGTAAGAATTAGGAGATGTGCTATGTTTTAGCAGTGAAGTGCTGTGTGTTACATTCTTGGTGCTTCGAACACGACATGCATAAAAAAAGCATAGCACTAATTTAAAATGTACCCCTATTTTTTCCAGTTATTAACCATGCAGCCTGTTCCAGTGTCTCACTACCCTCTTAGTGAAGAATTTCTTTCTTATGTCTAACCTAAATCTACTCATTTTTAGCTTAAAGCCATTATCTCTTGTCTTATCACTAAATGTCCTTGTAAAAAGTCCCCCCCAACTTTCTTGTAGCTCCTTCAGGTACTAAAGGCTGTAGTAAGGTCTCCCTGGAGTGTTCTCCAGGCTGAACAACCCCAGCTCTCCTACCCAAACCATTTTGTGACTCTCTGATACCAACAACATGTTTGTAGTGAGGCTGTTGTCTGAAGTGTTGCATTAACAATAGCCCCACAATAGTTTTCTGTGGTTTAGATTTGAGAAGGCTGTTATCCCAACCCAAATGATGAGTATTACAATATATTCTTTATTTTACTTGGAAGCATAGTACGCTAATGAAAGGCAAATTCACTAGAATGCACTGCCTTTAAAGCTGCCTGGTCTTCTGGAAATTCATACCTCTTTTGTCTTATGCCTTTTAAACTGCAAATACATATTAAATAGGTCTCTGACACGGCCGACTACAAGACTAATTAACTTTGTTCTTCCTTTTTTTTTTTTTAATTTTCTAACACAGTTAGTGTACCTCTAAGTATTAAGGCATCATTGTCATTCAGCATGTTCCTTTTCTTATGATTACTTTGTCCATAAGCAAAAGAAACCAGTTTTAGAAAAGGTTATTTTGGTAGCTTGAAAAAACACCTAGGTATTTCTTGGTCAAAACAAATTTTTTAGCCCTGTGTTTGATAAGAATGAAGTCATAATGTCCGTGTCATAGAGAAGAATACTTTGCCAGTGTTATGTTTTCGTTTTGTTTGTAGGCTTAAGCAGTATTTGTCTCAGTGTGCCAGTAGTAGATGCCACAGTAATAGTAAGTTAATTGATTGTGACAAACGTGTTTGTATTTCTTCTTCAAATACAGAGATGCCTTCTTACTCACTTTGGTTTCCAGTGGAAGAATGCAGTTTCAGGAGGTCTTTCTTCAGTATCAACTGCGAAAAACCTCTGGAGCAGGCAGGCTCTGCTGCTCCTTCCTCTACTGCATTCTGAGCAGTTCTTGCTTATTTAAAGGAAACACTGAATTTGTGTATGAAATCTGCATCTTTATTATTACATAATATATCAAAATATCTTTTTTTTTTTTTTTAAGTTAAAGGTTCAGAATGACCGAGACGCTCAGAGTGTGGACAAAATTTTCACAGAAAGACAAGCGTAAGTACGTGAACTGTATGCTTCTCCAAAACTGTTAAAATAATAACTGAGCTTAGCAAAATTGAGGTGCTTCCTAATTCAGGAGTTCCTTAGCAGTGCGATGTATGCCACAATGGACACCTGAGCAATTTCAGGATGATACGTCAGGTCCAGGCTGCAGTTGGAGATCACAGCTGTAAACTCCTCTGATTAACTGCTGTGGAGTTACTTGCCATGCCATCCCGGAGGAGTTAGGTGGCAGTTGAGCCTTCTTTCCTTTGGCAACTGTGCTGCAAGTTCCTGAGTTTTGTGGGTTGGGTTGTGGAGTAGCAGCGTTGGGAAAGCACACAGAAGTAGGCACTAGAACTGAGATTCCTGTCTGGTAAGGTAAGGCTGTGTGGAGTGGAAGATGGGGACAGTGAGATGCTTGCAGTAAGAACTTGTAATCCATGAGAATGACTTGCATGGTGATAGGCTGAGTTTCTGAGATGCTTGATATAGGGGCAAGAGATGCGCAGGAGAAAGAGCTGCGATCCTTCTTGTTGCCAGTAAGAGCTATGTCAACGGTGGGATTTTATCTATAAATAAGCACTTTTAACGGTTTACCATTTGCTATTAAATCACTTTTCAGTAATACTGCAGTTTTCAGCAGCTCACAAATATGTCTATTCTACCCCTGAATGCATTTTTAAGTGGTAAGAAACTATGAAGAGAAAAGACTTGGTAGCAAACTGAGGCATAAAGGCATTAGATATGTGGTAATGATAATTTATCATTGTACTCTGTAGAAATATTTATGGGAATGGAGCAGTTGGACTTTCTTGCTCGCTGAATCAGTTAAAAAAACCCACGACCTAAATGCTCAGTTCTCTGCCTGTGTTAGTTTTGCCTAACGGACTACTGAGCTGTGACACCGTTGATTTGGATTCAGTCCCCAGTCTGGCTGTGGTCTGCTTCGACATTTCAGAGAAATTATTCTTGCTCTCTGGCCTTCTTCACATACAAAGCATTAGTGATCATGCTGGTTTCGCAAGCTGATTTGTAAAGACCTGTTCATGTTAAGCAATACATAGTAGGCTTTCCCCTCCCGCTATGAATAACCCAATAGGTTTTTATAAAAGATGGATTACAAGTATTTTTTGCATGTTTTGAAATACCTGTTGTGACGCTAATGCGCGCACATCGCCACACTGTTTAGCTTCGCGTTTCTGGCAGCAATACGTTGTTAGGGATTTGACGAGATGAAAGGAGATGGTCTGCTTAGCTTCATTTTGTATTGTACATAAGGAGTGTAATATGGAAGTGCAAGTGTACTACAGTTTTGAAAAGTCAGTTCATCGTCCGTTGTTTAGGACATTAACTCTGCTCTGTTAGGTAAGGATCTATGTATTTATCCTCAATAAATCCATCTTCTACAGGCCCCAGTGCCTGAATTTTCTCAAATATTACTATGGGATCTTCATTGTCTGTACCCAGCGCTGTAGGAGAGGATCTCATGTCAGCTGAGAACTCCTGTTCAAACATCTCCGAGTCATTTTCTTCCAGACGACGGTGACTGTAGCTGATCAAATAGCGATACCAGGTCGGGCACTTGGTAGCCGTAAAAATCAGGAGTGTAGTGCCTAGGACAAACCCTAGAACACCCGCTAGGAAGGTCCAACTTTTGCCAAGAAGTGGTAACTCTTTAAAAGAGACAGGGAAAAAAGAAGAGTCATCTCCATGAGGAATACCAGCAACAACTCTAGTATGATTTTTTCATAGTTATATTGAGAACACAAACAATGATAGGGGCGTTACTGAGTGTCTCTAGAGATGTAGCAGAATGTTACTGCTGTCATGGTGGGGAGTCCATAACATCACTCAGACCAAAAATACATACACATCTTGAATTTCCTAGCAATATTAAGTCCAGCATGCATACTTATCAAAAATAAGTAATACTTTCAGGGCCAGATAAAATTCTGGGGATATATAACAGATAAAATAACCATTTTTTTCAAAATCTAAATGCTAAGTTTAGGCTTTGGAAAAGAAAACCAACAGTAATTTACTTCCAATTCTATTTTCCAGGCTTAGATTTCTGTATGATAATGATGTCAGCACTCTCTCAATTGTATTTGTGTGATAATAAAAAATTCAGTAGACTGTAGTTGCCTGTAGTCTTTAATTAGAAGCTTTTTTTTGTGTGCTGGCCACTGTCCTAAAATAGATTATAGCTGCTACTGCAAAAGAAATGTGTGGCAGTGGTGGCTTATGATTTGTGTATGTATCTGGAGATGGATATTTCTTCTGCTTTAGCAAGAAGTAAAGCACTTCCTTATGGAAGAGTGGAGAACCACCTTAATTTGCATGTAAGGGGGAAAACCAGACATCACCAAAAGCAAAGCTAGAGTATTGCAGAGTTATGATGGAATTAACATCTAAAGGTGGGGAAAAATAAGGAGGCTATGACTGAAATTCTCAAAGCATATGGGATGGGCACATGCATGTCCTTCACACTGAATGCAGTCAAGGACAGGAGTGAAAGGAATAGACTCGGTCTTCCACATTTTACGAAGACAGCTACACCTAGAAAGCAGTTAGTTTGGAAAAAGTAATTGAACTTTTTTAAAAGATGCTTCCCTAATTTCTTTAGGCAGAGAGCTGGACAATTATCTGAATTTCAAGCCTTTGAAATTTCATCATCGGTTTGTCGTATCATGTAAGAATTCAGGTGTGGTTTATCCTTTTTGAACACCCATTCAGCAGTGGTGAACATTCACCATAAGGTGTGTATGGATTACCAAAACCTGGAAATACGCTTGTTCCATAGCCCTGACTTTTACGGAAGAAGTAGTGTTCTGGGAGTACAAAGCAGAATGAAATTGTGGAACAGCAAATCAAACGGCTTGTAAGCAGTAAAGTGAAAAATCAGTATATTACCTGCATGTGTTCCATTGTTTCCGGTGATGTTGTTTGGAGTCACGGTTGTTAGAAAGTGACCTCTTTGGAGCTTAATGGTGGGAGTGGGAGTTACAGTGTTCTCTAGAGGAGCGTTTTCAGTTATGCAGTCAGGTGGCTGGATAGCTGCCGTCTTGATGGAGAATTTTTTCTTGGTGTCTGGGAACGTACATGTAGTGCTGTTTTCATTTTCTGTGAATGTGAGTAGTGGAAGGGCTATGAGATACTGCTAATTAATTTGCACTCGAATTAAAAAAAAAATTCATGGATAACTAATGTATTACTGCAAAATACAAGTAAGTTGATGGTGGATGTTATCCACATGCAGAAAAACAAACCCCAAGATAAAGCTGTTTGATGAAGACAAGTATGAGATGCTGCTCTCACCAAAACTTACCCATTGTCACATTGGAGGCCGTTAGCCATATCTGTAAATCAAGGAGGTCACAGGAGCAGCTCCATGGGTTGCCAGCTAAAACTATTTTAATCAGTCTAAAAGATGATTTTATATGAAAAGATTTCAGAAAGTTATACTGTAGATCTAAAACTTTCAGTCTTTTCAGAGAAGTAAATACATATGAATCTAGTTCAGTAATCATGTTATAAGATAGATTCAACACTGACAGCTGATTTAATCCTGCAAATGCTGCCTTCTGAACTGTGCTGATATGATTGTTGCTGATATCCAGAATTACGAGATTTGTCAGATTGCAGAAGCTGTTATTATACAGTGTGGTAATTATGTTTTCATTCAAATACAGTTCAATGAGGTTAACAAAACCTGAAAGAATCATTTTGTCACTATCATTTAAAGTGATTTTATTATTTTTGAGGCTTAATTTAGTAATGTTTTGGAAAACATTAATGGGGATATTAGAGAGGTTCTTTCCAGAGTCCTCACAAGTGACCTGTTGGAAAAAAAAGAGAATGTCAACAATTAAATACTGTAGGGAAGTTTGGTGATGAAGGTGGCTCAGTGATGACTATTAAGGGCATGAAAATTCTTTCTTGTCTTTGTCAATGCCAGGACTTTAAAAGAAAAGTTCTACTGCTCATCATGCAAATTTATTCGTGTTTTTCTTAATATACTTGCGTCTTGCTGATACAGGGGAGTGAATCCTCATAGTGTGTAGAGATCTGAGGTTCCAGATCACTTGGTGCTTAAACTCTGTTTGAGATGCAAGGCTCTTTATGTGGTGATCATCCCAAATATAACCAGTTTGGAATGGTATTTTGGAATTAGTAGTGCTGTCTGTTTCAGATTTCTGTGTGAAGGTTGGCTGGGTAGAAAAAGGATTCCTTTCTCACATAATCTGAAAAGGTGTCATAGACTAAGTGGATTCAAGACTAAAAATTAATTCAGATATGCTCTTTCAAATGTATTGTTTTGTTTTAAAAACAACTATGTTGTTCCAACCCTAACCATTCTATGATTCTATGTTTATTCCTTCAAACATCTTTGGAGCAGACCTTCATGAAAACACTTAGTATATATTTTATTATAAACGTAGCACTTAAATTCATTTTGGTGTTCTGAGTTGAAGTTTAGCATAGCTGCAGTCTTTTCAGGTTTGAGAGTGCTCACTTTCAATACCTTGAAACATTTTTGTTTTCTGAGAAAAGCTGATTTCTTTATATGTATATGTATCATACAATCACAGAATGGTTTGGGTTGGAAGGGACCTTAAATATCACCCAGTTCCAACCCCCTGCCATGGGCAGGGACACCTTCCACTAGACCAGGTTGCTCCAAGCCTCATCCAGCCTCGCCTTGGACACTTCCAGGGATGGGGCATCCAGGGATGTGTTCATCACTGCTGACCACAGTTTAGTGTCACAATTCTTGAACTGGCTTTAAAGGAGATTCTGAGTCCTAGAAACAGATTGGTTGTGTCATCTCTCTTCCTAAATAAGTAGCCTATGTTCAGCTGGTTACTGCTGTGGCCAGATTGAGGCTAGATAACTTATTTAAAAACAAATGTAGATGGAGTGTGTTTTCTACTCATATATACTCATTGCATGTTTTTTTGTTCCTCATCTTTGTCTCGAAGATGAAGAAGCAGTAGACACAGTACTGGACATATAGACGGTGCATCAGATCAAATAGTGCAGTACCAGTTTTATCACTTAACTGTTAATCAAGACTTCTTCCTTCCCCTCCATTCCCCAATAAATAAAAAATCCATTAAATTAATCTCTGAAAAAACCTCTAAAATTTCTTTCTATACATTTGGACTGACTTGGGCAAAGTGTTAACTCAATAAATCTCTCTAACTTGAGCAGAAGTGGGCCTTGTCCAAATAACTGTTGATTTTATAGGCCTGTTCCAAACAGGTAAAGGAGGCACTCCTGTTGCCTGCAGAGACATTTGACTGAGATTTAAAACCATCTGCCCCATCCCTGTCCATCTTCAAGGCCAGGCTGGATGAAGCTTGGAGCAACCTGGTCTAGTGGAAGGTGTCCCTGCCCATGGCAGGGGGGTTGGAACTGGATGGTCTTTAAGGTCCCTTCCAACCCAAACCATTCTATGGTTCTATGATTCTATGTTTCTGTCTCCTTCACCCACTGACAATGACTGCCAGCAGCTAGTTGTCCATTTTGCAGAAAACCACACCTTCTTATTTGTCTCTGTGCTTCTTTCTTCAGGAATTTTATATTTACAAGGCAGATTTTAAAATGTCATTAGCTTCTAGTGGAACTTTCAAAAATAAGCGTAATTTACATACACAGAAAACCTACCGTTTGAGAAGTGATGTTGCAGTCAGCAGTGACTGGATCCAAAACCAGTGTTCCAGCCCAGATCACAAGCCAATAGAGTTTCATGTTTAGAACCTAGCAAAAAACCCAACATTTCTGTATACCAAGACCAGAATACCAGTGTTTTCTCTAGTGGTAGTTTAACACATTAATAGATAGAGTTATTGCAACAATAATTTAATAGATGTTGTTCTACATAGATATATATAAATATGAAATAGATAAATATAAAATGAAGAGGAAAAACATAGGTTATCAGAACTAATGCGTTCAGCTTTCACTTCGTGGACCCAAACCTAAAATCCAGTGAGCAGCCTGTATCAGCTAATAGAAAAGGGATTGATTAGACAAGTTAACAGACAACGATTTAGACAGATGGATAAAACGAATAGGCAGGGATGTGCTCATTCATATCCCTGTTAAAGCAATTACGGGTGCTGGAAAACTGTGATGGGAATAAACTGTAAAACATATTCAAGCTTGCATGCTCTCTGAATAATTTCTCTAGTCACTACTGACAGAGGCAGAACACTGTACTAGACGGATTGTCGGTTTATCCAGTCAGATTTCTCTTGTGTTCTTATGCAAGTTATCAAATGGTTTCTGTGATTTTTTTTTAATTAGTAGATTGGTTTTCTAATCTCTCTATTATCCATAATATAACATATATCATATGACATAAACCTGGACCTCTGTATTATGAAGGTGTACTTGTTGCTCTGATCTTTGGAACTGAGGAAACATGGTTCAATCTCTTGTGCTGGAGTATTTGTACAGATTTGAACTATAATTTTTGAGAGCCAGGAAAGCTTTTCTGAGAAACGGTATTCACTGTGATGTTAGCTGCTCTCAGAGGCAGTGTCACTTATCCATCCCCTTTGAATCAGGCATTGTTTGCAAGATCTACTCATTTGGAACAGGGATGTTAAACCATCTCTGTCAGATGTTAAATCAGTCCCTTTTTATGCCAGACTTGAATTCAATTTTTTCTTAAGCATCTGAAGAGAAAAGATAGTGGCATAAATGAACCTCAGCATCTTCTTCCCAGATTCCTATCGTCCAGATTTAAAAAAGATCCAAGAGATAAGGTAGTTGTTTAGTGTGCCTATTGTATCCTGAGCTGTAGAGTTCACTGAGTTTAACAGAGAAGAGTGGGGGAAATTACATAACGAGGTTCAATTGCACGAACAATGCCGAATACAGGCAGCCAGTCAGATTTAAAAGAACTCCAACAATCTTTACATATTGTGCCAGGTGATCAGCATGGAGTACCGAACTAATTGGTCACGTCTAATTGATTGCTGCTGTGCACTGACCTCATTGACTGAATCAGCCTGGAAACTTACTGACATCTTAGAAAGAAAAAGAGGATAAATTCCACTGACACTGTGCATTTCTACTGCTGTTGCAAATTTACATTAAATACAAAAAGGGTTCATAAAGCTTTTTGTTAGACATTATCAGTGGCAGGGATAAGGGGTGCTAGAAGCAACCACTGTGGTATTATGTTCTGTATTAGCTATTGTTCTTGTCAGCGATGGGGCTGGAGGCCTGCACACATTTTGGAGACATTTTGTGTATTGCTAGTGGAAAACATGATGCAGTTTGAGAATTCCTGATACCGACTATGTTAATAGTTGGGTCTTGTGGTGTACTTGGACCTTAAAGATACCAAGCTTCCAGGGTGTTCAGAAACAGGGTGGGACTTAACCAGGCAATCTAGAAACATGGATTAATAGTATTATTATAGTTTGCAGATTTCAAGAAAAATGCTGTCTTTACTGGTAGAAAAAGTATATTAAAATATTATTTTACAAGTTAGCCTGTAAGTTAATCGGTAACAATCGAGTTGAAAATAAAAGTGAATTTAAAAGTTTTTCAGAACTTCAAACAAAACATTAACATGTCTCATTGGAATGCCATTAACTGGAAAAATCATCTTCCTGTCTAAAAATTCACCCTACATATGCCTATGTCAGAAACATAGTTCCTATTCTTTAGCTTGTACCGAAAAGTTAGGGACTTTCCTACAAACTTGGTTTCCTGCATTGTGTGTGTGGGAACCCATATAATCAGGGTTAGAACAGGAAAGCATCTGTAATTTTAATTGCAGTTTAGCTTTTTCCTAAAACCAGACATTAAGGAATGCTGTTTCAAGTAATTGCTTTGGAACCAAACCGAGCCTGGCAATACACTGGCGGTAGGTGCCATTTCCTTGTAAATACAAATGTTTTCTTAGAAAGTGTTCCCCAGACAACTTTTGAAGATTTTATCATTTAATAGTAATGTAATTCCTATTGTTTTTCTTGCATTTGTGAAGAAAAAGGCAGATGTGGGGAGGTAATGGAATTCATATGATGAGATGGTCTGGTTTTCAGAGAAGAAACAGACTGTTCACTGACTGTCTACTGAAGTACAGTTTACTTAAAAACTTGGCATGTCCAGGGTTCGTAGTAATCCCTGAACTTTTAATGTATCTCCAGATGTATTTGTTTTCAATCTGGCATCAAAGTTATAATAAAAGATCTTTGATTACATTTTGAAAAAGATGTGCCAAGGGTCTTACCTTTCTGTTGCTTCCCAGCGGCAGCCTATGTACACATGTGTAGAGTTTTCAGCGCACTGACAAGAAACAATATGGTGCAACAGCACTTTGTTTTTGTTCAACCTTTGTACCTGATGAATAAGCAGGCAGTGTAAAAAATAATAAACTTAGAAAATCCTTAGCAAAAGATTGACTAGGTTGAGCAACTCCTTATAATCATCTCGGATTTAATTGGATGTGCAGCCAATAGGGAAGTCTAATAGTAGTATGCTCTAGTGTCAAGTTCCAGATCACATAGGAAGCACTGAGTTAAAATGCCACTGGGAATTTACAAGCAAGTTGCGTTATAAACAACTAAAGAAATGCTGGGGACAGAAGAAGACTTGCATTTTTTATGCGATCTGCCATGAAATGAAGAAAATTTCCTGATATTTGCATACTGAAGTACAGATCTCTAGTAGTTAGTTAAATCCGTGTTGTATTCTGGTGTTTTGGAAACATCAGAATCAGAGGAGCTGCAGGGTGTGGTATATAAAGCTTATCACTTCCGAAGAGTTACAAGCACTTACGTATCTGTTACATGGGCTATGTTTCAGGGAGAAATTCTATAAACAAATATACTTGCTTTGGCTGGGAGAATGTCTGTATGCAGGTTGAAGTCGGGATTATATTGACACACAAACACTTTGTCCAATAAGTTGTTTCTTGCTCATTCTCTAAGCCTCATTTTTTCCAGTGCACAGCATGAAACCAGAGCACGCTTCAGTCTTACTATCCATTCCTCTCAAATATGTGGCTGTAGAAACCACTTTTCTTCACTATCCCTCTTTGATGTTATCACCGCTTTGATTTTTTGCTTAATATCTCCGAACATTCTGCAACTTTTCCAAGCCTCATCCGTGATTCAGCTTCACCTGCGGTCAAATGACTTGCCATGAATTGTCTTCCTGTGACAGACATTGCAGATATTTTCATTGCGTCTTAGAAAATCACCTTCTGTCAGAAGGTTTCCAGCGGAGAAGATGCATCACAGCTAAGTCAAGCACAAGTCTAGTCTCAAACACATGCTGGATCACCTTTAAGTATTTATCCAGGAGTCATAAGAAAGAGAGACTCGTCTCAGGTAAAGAGGCTGCTCTGTAGTGTGCCCACACCCACCTTACGTTGGTGAGGCTGGAAAAGTAGGCTTTCTTTCCTTACCCTGCCATGCAAAATTGCAGCTTCAAGCACAGATGAGAAGAATCCACTAGAGCTTGGAGTCACCACTGCCCTCAGCGGTGGCAGCTGCTTCCACGAGGTGTTTTGAAAGGCAGGAAAATGTAGCAAGCGGTATTCTCTCTCTCCCTAAACACCCCAGTGATCTCCAGGAAAAGGCATCCTGTTTGTAAAGACAAGCTCCCTGTGATCAGTACTGACAGTCTTTCTGGGTGAATTACATGTAGTGTGGACATTTTTTTTCTGGAAATTAGCAACCTTAATGTTTTCTTGAATTCTTCCTTGCAAATTCTCTGTTTTTATCCTGCCGTGTCTTCAGCTGAGCTTGAATTGAGAGAAACTGTCACTGCTGAGACCTTGCAACAGCTTTCATAGGTTCAGACTGAAGGGATGAGGAGCTTCCAATAAAGAAGCAATGTGAATACCCATGTCATCTTCCAGTTCTGTACCTTCCAGAGGGTCTTGAATCAAACTGCTCTCATAGCTTAAGAACATGCTTCACTTAAAAAATGACGCCTTTTCACTAGCAGGCATAACATGATTATCCATTTATAAACTGGTTGTACTTACAGTGAGGGCCTCATTCTTCAGTCTGGGTCCAAAGATTTTTTTCCTCTCGAGAGGGTGTTCCATCTAATGTTATCTTACAACTGTCCAGTATTTCTTGGGCAGTCCCAGTGCACTGCAATTTGCCACAGAAAGTGCAACATCATCTCTTTCCTCATCATCAGGCTCCAAAGCATCTTGGCAGCATGGGTTGGTAACCTGACAGAATTTCCACTCAAAGTCCTGAGATTGCTGGGATGAATCTTTCTCGAAGCCAGTGGAAAGACTAGTTACACTTTCGAGTCTCTTTTAAGAATTCCTAAAAACTGAGGAAAGGCTTAGGGAGCTGCAATTGTTTAATCTCTTGAAGAGAAGGCTTAATGGGTATTTTATCAAAGACAATACCTGATGGACAGGATTCAAGAAAATGGAGCTGGTCTCTTCTCAGTGAACAGACCTAAGGGCGGGAGGGAAGAGGCAGTGGCTGCAAATTGAAGAACAGGAAATTCCATTTAAACGTGAGAAAAAACTTTTTGCTGTAAGAGTGGCCAAACTTCAAAATATTGCCCAGACAGGTTGTGGGGTCCCCATCATTCAAGATTCTCAAAACCTGCCTGAAAAAGACACTGACAACATGTTCTAGGTGACCATAGTTTGAGTAGTGGGGCTGGACTAACTGACCTTCAGAAGTCCATTGCAACATCAGCTCTAATCTGCTTCTGTGAAATTTTCATTGTTACCTTACCCTGGGATTATTCTTGTGCAATCCTGCAATTTTGCATCATTTTTTAAGCCTGAGGATGTTCTTTGCTGCAGTTTTTGATCTGATACTATCAGTTGCACAATTTAAAATTTTTGGCATCTTGCAACTCGGGAAGTGTTAATGAAAAATAGAAGTAAAAAGGTCCTGAAGGAAGGTACTGTGGCTGGTTTTATCATTCTTAATAGCAGAAGTCACTCTGGAAACAAGCAAACAGTTTAAATAACCTTTCTGTGAAGTGGAAATAATCATTCTGTGAAGTGAACTGTGAAGGGAAAGAAGGTGCACCCTTCAGGTTCTCAGGGGTGTGTGTTAATTTCCTGTATCTTCAGCTGTGTTGTCAGACTGACTCTCTAGCTTTCAAGACTTTCATAAAAATGGCCAGACGTTATATGAAACAGTGAGAACAGCTCCTTGTGCCGTCCTAGAATCTGCTGATGCATTTGCTTGTAGCTCTCCATAGCTGTGGTGGTAGAGAAGTTTGTGTGGTTGCAGCCCATTGATTTCCTAATGAGATTAAAGTCATGAATCAAGACTGTTAGGAATATCTAATTTAATAGTTCTTGCATGGTTAAGAATCTCCACGCTGCCTAAGACTCTGAAGCCGCTCTCCATTCTTAAGGAATCCGACAGTTCATTGCTAAGAGAAAGTGATGGTATCATCATTATCCAATACCGTCAAGTCCCGGGATCTATATACGTTTTCTTTATGTGCATTCACAAATCTCATACCAGCATCTTTATTTCAAACTGCCTGGTCTTATTCCAGGAATTCACTGATTGAGAGCAACTGAGAGAGGGTAGTATGCTTTTGCCAGTGTTGTAGACTCTGCAGGCAGACAGGGTGGGGGTGTTGGAAAGTACTGTGTGCGTACTCTTAAGGGCAAAGAATTCTTCATCTTCTGCACTCCGTGGTGTGAATTCTTGTGCAGCTATTCCAGCTCCAAGAATATCAGATACAAGCAGGTGACTGGATTTTTTGTGTTAAAGGATCATTTCAGTGAGGCTGAAGGAATACTACAATTGGAAATAGGTGCTTAAAATGCATATCAACTAGTAAAAGTTACAAAACCATTCTATTTTTACAGCACAGAAAAGTTAATTCAAGGTGTAGAAGAAGATATTGAACGGGAAAAGGTTGTAGCAGATGACATAATAAAAGACATGTCACAGGAAAATCAAGCTAAATATATGGAGATGAAGGCTGCAAATGAAAAACTCTCCCAGGTTGGTTGGTTTCATTGTACTTAACCTAAAATGCTTCTCACTCTGGCTCCATTGGTTTCAGATGCGATTTAAATATTAAGGAGCTTGAGAAGGGAGTAATACAATAAAAAAACTTGCTGGTACCTTAATCAGTTGTAGAAGTGCCTGAAAAAAAAATAGAGAAATAGATTACAACCAAATATTTTGCCTTTTCATATTTCTTATTTTAAGGACAAATGACGTTCATCATTTTGCATTTAAATTTGAGGAGTGACATGCAGATTTTTAAGAGCCACTGTAGTGCTTAGATGTTTCATCATGTGTAAACAGCAAGCAAAAAGGGGAAAAAAAAAAACCCCAGCACGTTTTTAAGTTCACTTGAGTAGAATGTTTTCTTCCTGTGTACAGAACTGAATCTGACTCAAGTTTTTTGTTGTTCTTGTTGTACATCTGAATGTATCAGAAAAATTAATTGGGCTTTATAAATTTTTGTGACTTCACTAATCCTACAAAATCAGTGCAATTAATTGAAATAGATTAATTAATATATCAATTGAAACAGGTTCTCTGGGATCATCTAGCTTCAGGCATATAGTCTTAGAAAGTTCCTCTCTATAGCCTGTACAGAGATAGGCATCTCTCGAGACCAATGCTTCCCAGCTGTCTTAGAATGAGCTGAATCTGACTTTAAACTCTTGAAATGGAAGTGAAAAATACCACACTCAGTACTGATTTTAAGAAAAATAGTGGAAAAAGGGCAAACAGTTTTTGTTGCAGCCCCACTGCAAGCAACAATGATAAGAATTTATTGGAAAAGCTGAACCTATGTGGCTATTATATCTGAGTTGGAGAAGCTGGACACAGTCTTGTCTTTTGAATGTTTAAGAGCAGCAGTGAGATGTTATACAGCATTTTATAATACTGAGTGGCAGAACAAAAAAGTAATCTTATCAAGTAATAATTTTTATCTGAATTTTGCATTTTTTTCCTCTCTAGGAATTGGTTGTTCAACAGCAAGAATTGGATGCACTAAATGTGAAGGAGGAGGCTCTAAGAGCTGTATGTATGATAACAAGTGATCTCTGTACCAATCTTTGCTGAACTCTAGTGTAAAAAACAATATAGTAGAAAAATACCTATAAGAAGCAGCTGAGATATTCCATTCCAGACAGTACAATGTTGAGAATATGGATTATAAAGTTTATTGTTTATACTGTGTCTGTAGTGTTTGTAACAAATAAGCTTCACTCTCGATGTATAGGTAAGTGTTGCTTAACTAAAGCATAATTTTTTCAATGCTCTTTTGCCATCTGAAAATAGCCAGCAGTTGTTTGCTTTTCCCAACAGGAAATAGCACACTCCCAGGTGAAACAGGAGGCTGTGCGGCTGTATGAAAAGCTCCATGAGCTCAAGGAACGTCGGGATCAAATGATTGCTGAGGATAAGAACATGGAATCTCCACAGGAGGAAAGAGAGAGATTACTAAAGCAGGCAAGATGTTATTGTGTAAAAGATTCTCTGAGTCAATATTTTAAGGGCTGATAATACCTAAAAATACTTGGGGTTAAATCTTGCCATTATGTACTCTTGAAGCAGCACAAATCAACTGGAACTAAAAACAGTTAATGAATTGGCCGGATGGGACATTTCAGGTTCAGTCGAACCAAAACTGGCACAGTCAGCTTGTCAGCTGTTTGACTTGTTCCAATCCATCAGTCACATTGGTGTGGGAAAACCCATGCTGTTGAACAGTTCTGTAACGTAACTCCAGGCAGTATCCTTGAGAGGTACTGAGCAGGCATACAAATCCAGGAGCTTACTTAGTTTATAAGGATCTGTGCTGTGTTATGCAGCTGTCCATATATACTGTATGGATTGTTGGACTGAATGGCACTGATAAGTGTGTCCGATTTTCAGATGTGTGTTGAGACAGTAGGAGAACGTGTGGAAGACTTAACACTGAAGTTGTATCACCACTTTTCCTCAGTGAAGAGGTGTTGTCGCACAGTGTGACAGCAAGTTTGTGATTTCATATGCTGAGTTTCTAGTCTTTGTACACTGAATTAAGAAATTGGTTTTGACATCCCTTTTTTCATTTGTAGATTCATATGTTAAAGGTGTTATGCTTTTTTATAGGTTAAAGACGATAGTCAAGAAATAGCAAGCATGGAAAGACAGTGAGTAATCCATTCTACTGTTGCTACAGATTATATTTAGACCCTAAAGACAGAGTGTTGAATTCATGTATTTCTATGGATTTCTACAACATCATCACACTTTCAAGACTCCGCTAGCAGTAGCCTTCCACAGAGAACAGAATATATCCATCTGTTTCAGCTGAGCAACTTCTGTAGTGATAGGACATTTAGATCTGCATAATAAGATATTTCCTATCCTTATGAACATGCCTTGAAGCTATAAAATGGTAATAGCACTGACATAAACTTCTTGGACGACATTCAGTCATAAGACCTGCTCATCTGGGACGTCTTAAAACCTGAGAGGTGCGAAGTTGCTCACAGAAAGTTACATTCTCAAGAATAACGGGGCTTGCTTCTTGATTCTTGGGTACTGGACCTTTCTGAAGGTTACCAGAAACTCTGGTAAATATTATAATAAATAGTAATGAACTGGGAAGAAGTTAAAACAGTACAATATTTTTGTGCTTTTGAGCCCTTTGATTTCTCTCTTCACAAAAGAATTGAGATAATTCCTGAGAACTCCTGGAAACAATTTTAAATTCTCTTAAGCGGTATTCCCAGCTGTGAACTTTGGCTAATTTTTATTGCATTGGCATCTTTGATTGGATAATAGCAGATTTTTTTTGAAAGAAAGAACAGAGAAATATATTTGCGAATTTATGTAGAAACATTTTTAAGTTTATTTCCTTTCTCAGTTCGATTTCTTATGCCATACAGTGTTTAACTCAGTGATTTCTTAATCGGTTGTAGTGAACATGTAGGTAATTTTAAGGAATACAGTTCCTTGTTGCACTTCACCAGTGTTTTACCTCTGCAAAGCTGTATCGCCACCAGCAGAGGGATCAGTTGAGTAAGTTAAGAACTACTGATGACTCAAAAAAAATTTTTTTAATAAAAAAACATCAGCAGTACTTATATTTAGTAGATACTGGGACCGAAGTGATAGGTTCTTTAATATACCTTTTATAATAACAGCAATCCTCCTGCTATTCTCTTGGTTTTGATAGACTTTGGGTTGCTATTTTTATTCTTGATTTTTCTCTCAATTTTTGTCTAAAAAAAATAGGTGCTTTACAATAATTTTTTAACCTTGGATTTCATTACCTATTTGTCAGGCTGACAGAAGTAAAAGAAAAAACAAACCATTTTAAAAAGGTCATTCAGCGACTTGATATGGATCTGGAGAATCATCAAGGTAATACGGCAGGAGTTGTAGCAGCGTATGCAGCGCTGCATGTGCTCGTGGTATAACACATATTGGTTTGGACATTAATAGCTTGAAACTTTTAGGCTTATAAAAATGGCCGTGATTCAGCACCAGAAGGAGGTTTTATGTCTCAGGGTGCAGACTTCTCTTTCCAGATGTGAGAAATGGGGAGGACTCATCCTTAGTGGCACACTCAACCAAGTTCTTGTTGAGTAGTAGAACTACCATATAAAATAATAGTACAGCTGTTTGGTTTTGTGTCCCAGTTTTATTTTTAGGACTACTTGAGGAATAGAAGTTTCTCTGTCTGGCAGCATTGCAGAACCAGCTCAGCTTTAGCAAAGCTTTTATTTATTTTACCTTTTACATGATCCGATACGCTGCCAGTGAGTGTGGAATTGCGAATGTTTAATAATAATGTGTAAAGGAGACAGAATTCAGTACTACATTTTTATCTGTCTTTGAAATTTCTTGTGTTGATCTTTGGAAAAAGAGTTTGGGAGCTCCCACAAATGGCATTAGCTTACAAACTTACTGCCAGCAAACAGCTGCTGTAGTACATTAGGCTACGTTAGGCTGGGATTTGTCCTAGTGCTGGAAGTTAGGGCTCTGGAGGAAGTAACTTATTTGAGCATAGGCCCTCAGCAGCTCTGGAAGATTCTGCTTAAAATGGAAATTCATCCTATGGAAAACCTTCTAATTATAAGGAATCTTTTTTGGGTAGGAGTTAAATAAATATATGCATACATTCTGGAAAACTTTGTAACAAGTTATTTAAATTGTATAGGACTGATGAATTAATGTCTTTGCATCCTTTTTTTTTTTTTTTATACCTTTTCTCAGGCAATCAATGTAAAATTTAGCTGTAAAGTTTTTCAAGGTGGGCAAATATTTCCAAAAGTGACCCTAAACAAATGCTTGATACATCTGTTTCTCATCTTTTGCACTACAAAATGCAAAATGCGTTACAAAATGCAAAGGAGGACTAGCTGGGGGATGCGAAGGTTGGGGGTATCCTTGGCTGCAGTGACCATGAGACAGTGGAGTTCAGGATCCGGCGTAGCAGGGCAAAAAGTAGAATTGCAAACCTTGAATTCAGGAGAGCTGACTCTGGCCTCTCCAAAGACCTACTTGGAGGAATCCCCTGGGCTAAGACTCTAGAAGGAAGGGGGTGCAAGAGAGCTGGATAGTATTCAAAACCCTCAGCAAGTTTGCTGACGACACCAAGCTGTGTGGCGTGGTCGACACGCTGGAGGGAAGGGATGGCATCCAGAGGGACCTGGACAGGCTGGAGAGGTGGGACTGTGCCAACCTCATGGAGTTCAACAAGGCCAAGTGCAAGGTCCTGCACCTGGGTTGGGGCAATCCCAAGCACAAGTACAGGCTGGGTGGAGAGTGGATGGAGAGCAGCTCCGACGAGAAGGACTTGGGGTACTGGGGGACGAAAAACTGAACGTGAGCCGGCTGTGTGCGCTGGCAGCCCAGAAGGCCAACCGTATCCTCCAAGCTCCAGATCAGTTCATCCCTGTGAACAGGAATTCAGGCAAAGGAGGTGAAGACCTGAATGGATGAACAACAAGCTTCTCGAAAAACCTAAATGGAAAAAGAAAATTCACAGAATGTGGAAAAAGGGACTGGCCATCTGGGAGGTATACAGAAATGTTGTCAGAATATGCAGGGATGCAGTGAGGAAGGCTAAGACTCACTTGGAATTAAACATGGCAAGGGATGTCAAGGACAATAAGAAGGACTTCGTTAAGTACATCAGTAGCAAAAGTAAGACCAGGGAAAATGTGTGCTGTGGTGATGGAGGATGCAGAGAAGGTGCAGTTGCTGAATGCCTTCTTTGCATCAGGCTTTACTGCTAAGGCTGGCTTTCAGGAATCCTAGATGCTGGAAGTAAGGGAGAAAACCTGGAAAAGAAGACTGTCCCTTGGTTGAGCTAGGCAAATCTGACATCCACAAATTCATGGGCCCTGATGGGATGCATCCACGAGTGCTCTGCATCACCTTGAAGGGTTGTGGAGAACAGGAGAGGTGCCTGAGGACTGGAGGAAAGCCAGTGTCATGCTAGTCTTCAAAAAGGGCAAGAAGGAAGATGCGGGAAACTGCAGGCCAGTCAGCTGCAACTCCATCCCTGGAAAGGTGATGGAACAGCTCATCCTGGATGTCATCTCTAAACATGTAAAGGAAGAGAAGTTTATGGGGAGTAGTCAGCATAGATTCACCAAGGGGAAATTACGCTTGCCCAGTCTCATAGCCTTCTGCGATGGCATGACAGGCTGGGTGGATGAGGGAGAGCAGTGGATGTTGTCTGTCTGGACCTCAGCAAGGCTGTGGACACTGTCCCCCGTAACATCCTCACAGGCAAGCTTAGGAGGGTTAGATGAGTGGACAGTGAGGTGGATTGAGGCCTGGCTGAATGGCTGAGCTCAGAGGGTTTGGATCAGGGTCATGGAGTCTAGTTGCTGGCCTGTGACTAGCGGTGTTCCCCAGGGGTCGCTACTGGGTCCAGTCTTGTTCAACATCACCAACAACCTGGGTGATGGGACAGAGTGTACCCTCAGCAAGTTTGCTGATGATACCAAACTGGGAGGAGTGGCTGATACGCCAGAAGGCTGTGCTGCCATCCAGTGTGAGCTGGACAGGCTGGAGAGTTGGGGGAGAGGAACCTAACGAAGTTCAGCAAGAGAGGACTAACCCCATGCACCCATACTGGCTGGGTGTTGACCTGCTGGAGAGCAGCTCTACAGAGAGGGGCCTGTCAGTCCTGAGGGACAACAAGTTGGCCATGAGCCAGCCACATGCCCTGTGGCGAAGGCCAATGGATGGTATGGCTAGCAGGTTGAGAGAGGGCATCCTCCCCCTCTACTCTGCCTTAGTGAAGCCACATCTGGAGTGCTGTGTCCAGTTCTGGGCTCCCCAGTCCAAGAAAGACAGGGAACTACCAGAGAGAGTCCAGTGGAGGGCTATGGAGATGATCAAGGGAATGGAGCAGCTCTCATATGAGGAGGGGCTGAGCCTAGAGAAGACTGAGGGTGGATCTCATCAATGCATCAGTATCTGAAGGGGAGGTGTCAAGGGAATGGGGCCAGACTCTTTTCAGTG
>NW_010228681.1:0-14042 GCF_000690775.1 Eurypyga helias
AGCTAAAGCTTTTCCTGGCAGCTCTCTTACAATATGCCACCTCCAGGTTCGTAGGCAGGATTTCCAGGGCAGAAAACAAGCGGAGGGATGAGTTTGGAGTCAGCAGCCTGCATGGAGGGAAGAAACCCAGGCAATGGTGATGCCAGAAAGAGTTTTTTGGGGGGTTTGGAGGGGAGGTGTTTTGTTTTGTTTTCAAAGCAGATGTGAGAAAAGAACAATCAGTAAGTCATTCCTATTTTATAAACAGATCTGCCCGTTTGTGCCACCCTACACCAGACAAATCTGACAATATTCCCTTCTGTTTTCTTTTCCTTCTCCTTTCTCCATCCCTTATCCCCCAATCCTTCCCCACCCCCGTTCTTAAATTTTCCAAGTTTGTGCCACTTCCTTCCATGCTTCTGCTATTGGACGTGTGGTCCAGCAAATAAGTCAGTCTGTTTTTTACCAGGAGGTGCTTGGGTTGGAGCTCTTGCACTACAAATAGGCTTTTGTGGCGCCTTGGAGAGCCACGGAACTTGTGGCTAATGGCAGGAGAGGCTGGCTGTCCTGGTAGCTGTGCTGGGTGCACCACTGGTATCCCTAGAGAGCAGATCATTACACTTGGGCCAAGGAATTTCTGTTTAGTAAAATACACTCTCTTTACAAAAGCGTTTGTATTTCTGTGTGTCTCTATTCTTTCAACAGGTTAAGTCCTGCAGATTCTTCCAACATCTCCATCGTCCATATTAACAACATTCCCAGCAGGGATGAGAACACTGGGTTGTCCTTTAGTTCCAGGCTCAAACTGCCACCACTTGCCAAGAGCAACTCCAGGCATGCATAAAATACTGATGTGAAACACCAACGTTATTTATCATTATGGACTGAAGTTTATATTTGATTTTAAAGGAATCCAAATACCCATTTCTAGCTTGTTTTTCCAATGGCTCTCCCAACAGGCATTAGACTTTGTTACCATCAGCAAGAGCTTTTCTGTAGCGGCTAGCTGTAACCAGCCATCAGACCAACAAGAACACCAGCAAAAGGCCCCTGCCCCAAAGCTCGATACCCTGTATGTGATCGCAGCTGCAGAGCTCTGGGACTCATGAGAAATCGCAGAGACAAAGGCTCCTCAAGGATGGGGCATTCAAACAGAGCAGCAAAGGGCTCTGGGTTTGTCTGGTTCAGAGGAGAGGAGGCTGAGGGGCAACCTCATTGCTCTCTGCAGCTTCCAGAGAAGCAGCGAGGGAGGTGCTGAGCTCTTCTCCCTGGGATCCAGTGACAGGACGTGTGGGAATGGTTCAGAGCTGCACCAGGGGAGGTTTACACTGCACATCAGGAAGCGCATCTTTACCGAGAGGGTGGTCAGACCCTGGAACAGACTTCCTGGGGGGGTGATCAATGCCCCAGCCTGTTGGTGTTTAAGAGGCATTTGGACAATGCCCTTAACAACATGTTTCAGCTTTTGGCCAGCCCTGAATTGGGCAGGCAGTTGGACTGGATGATCATTGTAGGTCCCTTCCAACAGAAGAAGTTTATTTATTCTATTTCTAATTAGACAAATCAAGCCAAGAGCTCCAGAACAAGCATGAATTGTAGAGTGCTGGGATAATAAAGACAAATTAGGTGTTTCACAGCTGTAGGCAAATGTCACCAGGGGCAAGTTACTCTGCAGCCACCTCCTGCAGGGTTTCTTCCTTTAAAGGAAGGAACCTTCCTGCTTCTGGCCATAAGCAGAAGTAGGAGGACATGAGTAGCAAGGGGCACCTGTACCAGTGGATCTTAGTTAATGCCCCTTCGCCAGAGACTGTTCACAGCTTCTGCCACCGTAGGGATATTTGAGGATTGACCCTGCACCTTTGCAGATTCATCTTGAAAGATCACAATCACATTATGCAGCCTGGAGAAGCACAAGTGTGCTATTAAGCAACAGGTATCTGCAGCCCACCAGCAGCATAACAAGCAACCCATACCTGCAGAGAACATCATCCAGCTGCTGTCAGGATCCTCTGCCTTTTATTTAAAATATTAGATGCCTTCCACATACAACACAAACTACAGATTTCACTGTCAAATCCCAAACACCATCTACGAAAACCAACTCTAAGGCAGTATAACCGCCTCTGTCAGCCTAATAGCGTAGCAACTAAATAATAAATTGATCTATTTAACATGCCTCTCACTGATTACGGCAGAGCAAGCTGTTAACTGGGTAACTCATTGCCCTCTTTAGATTACAGCTTGAGGCCTGATGCTTCACCTGCTGCATCCTCCAGATCCCCCTTGGCTTCGACAGCCAGCCCCATGGGCACAACGTCACATTCAGAAACACATAGTGGAATAATAGTCTGCAAAGGCACAGAGCAACTACTCTACCCCACCTTCAATATTGCTGTTCCTGACAGCGAGTGAGTGTTTGCAGGATCAGACCTTAAATCTGCAGATTTAAAATGACCAGTATACCTGACAGAGAAGAATTTCAGCACTCTTAACCTTGTATATATCACAGCAGCGGCTTTATTCTGTTTGCAAAACAACAGAAGATGATTTAGAGAGCAAGGACAGTACGGAACTAGAGTCAAGGAAAAGGCACTCGGGCATTGCCGTATTATGGATACAGTATAGAGCTATAAAAATCTCTTGCCAAATCTTTGGATTAAACAAGAATAAACTGCAAGAATGACACAACTCATTTCAAAGTATTGAGACAACTCTGAGTCAACCCCAAGTTATCACCACCACTTGCTAAGGAAGATCATCAGTTACACCACACATTGATTTTTGGCAAACACAATAAATTAAAAACAACAACAAAAACCCCTCCAATCCACCAATATATCCTTGACTAGTTATCCAAATAAAATGAACTATGAGCAGAAGCACTTAAAACCGAGTTGGTTGAATTACTCACTCAAATCTAACTGCTAGGAAACTTTATTTGGAAATGGTGGAGCTCGTGGAGTCATGCAGGAAGGCTACTCTACGGCCAAGCGCTCTGCAAGAAACCCTGCGGAGCAGGACACTACCCCAAAGCAAAGGGCTCACCTCAGAGCATGGGCTCGTCCATACCGTTGAAGAAAGAGATGTGTTTTGCATCAGCCTTTGGCTCTCCACGCTGTTTTTATTAAATAAGTCTGTAGCCATAGAGAGAGAAAAAAATCCTTCCACACAATGGGGCACGTTTTTGCAAGTTGATGCTCTGTGGAAGCAAGCCACGCACATTTTGGAGTGAATCCATGCAGAATGATGTTCACGTGCCCCTTGGGTGGGTTTGGCTCTCCTGGTTTCCACGTGCCAGGCTGAGACTGGGGGTGATGTGCCCACCCCTGGTGTCTCCTAGCCAGGGCCAACAGTGGTGACAACCAGCCCATGTGAAGAGACAGGCTTATACAACTCATCTGTCCTCTGTGGGACACCACAGCCATACAGAGACACAGCAGCTCTCCATGCCAACAAGGACGGCCTCCTCACACAAGCCCCACAGAGCCCTCTTGCCCAATTGTCCCAGGGTGTAGGGTGTGAGGGGAACTGGGGCCAGACACTCCCAGGGCAGCCACCACATAGCTGGTACCTCAGCCCTTGCCCTCATCAGCCCCCATCCCCTCCTCAGCTCCAGGCAGGGGCAATTACCACTCCCCTCGTTAACCCTCTCCACACAGGTCTCATTTCTCACAAGCAACGTTGCCCCTTTGTCCAAAACAGCTGGGAATGCCTCTTTTTCCATTCCAACATTGCAGCCTGAGGGCTGCAGCCAGCTGGGGGGAAGGTGCCATCACAAACCCTCTCACCTCCCTGGGGCCACTGCCCTATTACTTGCCTAATTCACAGGCTTCATCCGTGTAAACACCGTCACCTCCTTCCACCAGCTTCCAAGAGCAGGAAGCCTTCCCTGCAGAGGTGGCCGCACACACAAGCTGCTCCTGTGCCATCTATTTGACAATCTGCGGCCGTGTGGAAGTCAGTCCTGCCCTGTGCTTGGGCTGGTTGTTTTCCCACTGGTATGGAAGCACCCACGGCCCACACAGGGCCTCCCAGCTGAAAAGCCAAAAGGAGAAGAGTCACACTGGAAAGCTGATACCTGGAGGTCCCGGTGATGGCTCCCTCCTCAAGCTGTCCTCCAGCTTCTCCACAGGCTGTTCTTCGCCCCAGACGCACAGAGGAAGACACAGCATCCTGCTGTGAATTGTTTCCAGAGGTCTGAGGGACAAGGAAGGAGGAAAAAAATAGAGAAAAAGAATTGGGAAAAGAGACCAGTCTCCAACCCTCTGAACCATCCCACCATTTTGTTGCCGTGGGGGATAACTTGTGGCCAAATTGAACCCCCGCCCTGGCCCTCACCTGCAACCGGCTAATTACCTCACAGGCCATTAGCAAAGTCTCCAGGCAGGAGATGTAATGGAAAAGCTGAAACGTTTCAGAGTCATTCCTCTCAGGGAGTGAGAGTGGAGCTGGGGGGGGTGTTATAACGGTGTGGTTAAAACATCAGTGACATAAACCCCTTTTTTCCATGGAGTTTAAACACATAATGTGCTGCTTTCCGAGTTGCTGCAAACAAGAGCAGTGAGGGGTGCCTTGACCCTGCGTGGGGAGCAGCTGGGCTGCCATGTGCACCTCTGGAAACGCAGGCATCCATCAGCGCTGGCTTTGCATCTGCTCTAACTCTTCCCATCGGCATGGTTTGGAAATCATATATATATATGTAGGAGTGAGGGGTTAAATTGCTGCTGAAGGACATCGATAGTCTTCACCAGTGGCTGTGCAAAACAGCGAAGGACAAAGTAGGAAGTTCTCGGAATTTAGTGGGCAAAACAGTAAGACACAAAAAAAAGGGTTGTGGTGTATTAGGTGACATGCATAAAACTACTCAGCTTTCCACCATTTAGTGTCAAAATATGCCTGTAGCATAGCCCTGTGATACCATCAGCAAACCTGGATCAACAGCTCAAAAGCAATTTTCAAAAACTGGATAATCACGTGCTGAAAGACCACTGCCAAGTAAGCCCGTGAGTTATTACAGTGGCTGCGTTATTCGAGGCATCGCCGCTACTCAGGTTTTCCTGAGTGACACCAGAATCTGCACATGGAGAGAGGATCTAGCTAGAGATTGTTCCCGCCTTTAAAAAGCAACTGCAGGGATGGCTCAGCTATCAGATTAGGAGGAGCAGCCGTGTCAGCCTGCTTGGCGTCCTTTGGCAAAGGCCAAAATGCTTCTCCCAGTACAAGCTGCTCCTCCCGTGCATGGAAAATTACAAAGGTGACTCCCATTTATAAAAGATGATGCACCACGGACCCATCTGTTGACTCTTTGGCCCCAGCAAGGCTACATTTTGAAAAGGCAACAGAAACGAAGGTTTCCAACTGTCTTTCCAGCAACAATATAAGTTTTTTAGGAATGTTGGCAGAGGTCACAGCTATTTATCTGCAGCCTACAGGGGGTTATTCAAACACGCCAGGTTTTCTGCCAAGGGTAGGGCTTGAGGCTTTCTGCTCCACGGTCATTTGAACCTCAGCATTTCCGCCCACATTCACGCGCTGGGTCCTGGCGTTTCCGCTGCCTGCTGGATCACGGGCAGGGGTGTGGAAGCAGCAGGCGGCTTGTGGCCACAGGCATCGCTCCACCTGGGCACGCACCCACGGGACATGGTAGCCCTGCGAGCATGCGCGCCACACACACCAGCCTTGTCTGGTCCCACGGTTTGTGTAAACCCTGTCTAATCCTGAGCAGACCCCACAGACTGAAGCATGGGGAATAACCCTGGCAAACAAATAACTTTGCTCCTACAGAGCTACTGCTATGACTAAAAGTTTTCAGTTACCATCTGCTGAAGTCAAGTAAGTTTCCATGGACTTCAACAACTGCTGGGTCACAATTTGCTTAAGTGTTTCCAGACTTTGGCCCTTCCAGCAAACACCTTGGCCAGCTCTTCAACAATAACAGAAATCCATCAAATATTTGAGTATTTGCACAAGCAAAACAAATGATAAAATTTGAGATGAGGTTTGGTTCTTGGTCTTTAACTTTCAGTCAGCTTGGTCTTTACCAATTATCAGTTACTGGGTGGATACATATTCAGAGAGATTTAACAAACAAAGGAGTCTAATGGCAATGAGGTAACGCAATAGCAATGTAATATAAGGTTTTGCTTTTAACAGAGCAAAGGTATTTGTGATGGTATGTGTTATGGACACCTAAAACATGTTTATCTTTATCTTACTACACATTATTACTCTAATAGTGGCCTTCCTCCTTGGTATCAGGCTCACCAGGAGTTTCATGTTCCAGATTTGAAAAGATGGCTTCCGGACATCAGACCAGAATTAGGCTCCTTTATTAATTTCAGCTTTAGTTTTTAGTATATATATTAAAAGAATAATAATACAAGGTACCTACAGGCTAATATAAGTAAAATAAGTGTTTTAATAGCAGAGGAGGTTTTCAAAGCATGACAAATTTCATTTTGCTTGAGTCTGCAGCTAAAATCAAATCAATTCTAAAGCTGAGTACCATGAAGAAACACATACAACTGGGTTAGATCATTGCAATGAACATGAGAAGTGATAAGCACTGTGTGCACTGGGACTTAACAGCATTTGCCTGCGGCTCAGGGAAACAAAATTAAATTCCTCATCCTGTTACAAACTTCTTGCTTGACTTTGGCTGAGTCACATAACATCAGTCCCTCAGGCACTACCTGCCTGGCTCCAGGGCTGCTGGCTACGCTACGGACATACTCCAGAAAGGAGCAGTTGTGCTCAGTGCCTGTGGCCCCTCGCTGAGCTCATTTGCAGCTGCCTTCCCCCTGTCTGTATCATCAGGCTGGAGAGGTTCACCTTGTCTCCCTGTGCCTCAGTTTCCCATATGTACAAAAAGACATAATAGCACTTTTTACTTCTTACCTGTTTTCTAGGGGGTGTGTTATCACAGACATGTGAGCTTCGTTTTGAAATGCAGGTTTTGCGACAGCAGAAGGTAGAAAGAGGGCAAGCATTCAAACATCAAAGTGTGCTGTGGAGAAGATTCAGGTTCAAAAAGCAGAGCGGGAGGCATAGCACCTCTGCAAGGGACTCACACAAATCCCAGCCCTCTCCGCTGCCCGCTGTCAGTGTGTCCTCTTCTCTCAATAGGGAGCCTGAAGCTGGGGAGTCTTAATAAATGTTCTGCTGGCTCTTCGCAAAGTCATTTTGTGTGACTCAGAATTAATACCAGTGAAAGTCTTATTTAGTAAGATATTTAATGGTAGGTGAAGCTATGCAGAGGCTTAAATTTGGTGTGCCCCAAGGTGCTAACCTAAACTACCCATGTGGTGCCTGTGGCTACACCAGGGATGAAGTGGGAAGAAGCAGCCAAGGACAAGGATTTGATCTGTCCCAGGGGCTGGAGCTGCACTCCTGCCCAGCTCCCCAGACCTAAGTGCCTCTGGCTAAAACAGAGTCAAATCTTGTATATAAATGCTGGGAATTGTAGTTATTACTCAGTGACAGCACAGAGAAACCAGGTCACACCTCTCTGCCTTTTCTGCTTGCTCCTTGTGTCCCACAACACTGGCCATATGAGCGTTTTTACTTTCACTGTCAGATCAATTTCCCCTTTGCTAAAAATGATTGTATTAAAATTATAAAGCTATTTATGGAAGACTTAGTCACAAGTAAGTTTAAGGGGGTTTATTCCCTATGTCAAACAAATCAAGTGAACAGTATCCCCTTAAATAATACGCTTCGTGTTAGCTTGAGTTAGGCAAAAAGTAAATCTCTGTATGCTTTTCAAAGGCTTTGTTTCACCAAAAAAAAAAAAAAAAGGAATAGTCATGGGAAAATCACAAACCATTTGGAACTAAGGAAATTATGAATACAATTTCCTGAGCTCAGTGTGCTGAAGGAGCTGCAGTAAATAGCTGTCAGGCAGCTTTCTGTACCACAAAATTTTAGACACGATACTGGGCTATGAAAGAGATTTGTCTGTGCTGGACTTCTGCTCTCTTTCCACTTCAGATGGCGTTTTCAACTGATTTAGTTCAGCTGGCACAAAGGGAGCAGGGGTATGTTTTCTTTGGTTTAAACCAAATTTTCTGGGAATCATCTCTTATGCAAAAATGAGAGAGTTCACTTGGCTGAAGAAAAGTGATTCAAAGACGATTTGAAGTCAAAGCTGAAAGAGACCCAGGAGAAAGATCTCGGATATATGCATGAATATAGAGAAGCTGTCTTCCTGCCACTTCCAAACTGAAATAAATATCTACACTAAAAACAGATTGTGATTTTTTTCCCCTCAGCAGCTCAAGTGAGGACTGGGAACAGAAGAAACTGAACCAACAGCAGGGAAAAATATTTGGCATTGGAGACTCTGGATCTCAGGAAGAACATGAGAGTTACGCAGAGGCTGTTTAGATTTTGATGAAGGAGCCTCTCTCAGAAGATCAACACTGTACAGCAAGAGGGGACAGAGCTGTCCCCCAAGAAGAAAAAGGCTCTGGGTGCTGCACATTCGCTTCCCACCTCCTTCATGCACACTGGAGCTGGTCAGTGAAAAATGCTGCTACACCAACTTTTGAGGGCTCATCAGTGCCTCGTGTTCCCCTTCCCAGAGCTGCTGGGTGGGCTGTAGGTGCTGGGTGGGTGCAGCGGGTGCTGCTGTGATGTGGCACCGCAGCCAGAATCAGCTCTCGCTGCTGGTGCCCTGGGTGCTCGGAGACGTGCCCGCAGCAATGCCCCTGGCTCCCTTCGGAGTGGTTTCTGCGCCCCAAGCAACCCTGCCAGTGTCCTTGGCAACCCAGAGCCACAAACATCAAGCGGTAGGAGCCAAGAGGGACCGGCTAAACACGAAACCTGGTAACTGGGCTATAAATATTTACACCCTGCGCCTCAGCTTTACTCATTCTCCTGCATCAGGAGCACGGCCAGGCGCAGAAGTCCAGGTATTAACTGTCCTGCTTGTTGTGGTCCAGGACTTTCAGCTGGACCATAATCCCCACCGTCTCCGTGTCCCAGGGCGTCCAACAGATGCTCCTCTTCCCAGCCCGAGGTGCCAATGCAGCCTGCTCTGATTTTGGTGTATCTGCAGCATTAGATTTGCCCAGCACTCCCCAGATCAGCGGAGACTTGCAGCCCCGCCAGCTCTGTGCTGCTGCAAACACAACTGCTCCAATGCCCCCCTGGGCACGACTGCCTGACCCCCAGCTGGGCTCTCCTCCTGAGGGCAATGCAAGTCAGTCTGGCGAGCATCGCTGAGGCCCAATGATGGCTATGGAATCTCAAATTAAATATCTGTAAAGGCAGGATGATCCATTTTTTCCAGGGAATTTTTTGCTCAACCCTTACACCCTTGTCACGAGTGCCATCGGTCTATTATCAGCTCTGTCATCAGAGCACAGACACATTCCAGCTGAAGCAACAAGTTGCTGATGGGAGTGGCGTTTAGGCATGTAACTGTGCCAAACAGCCCTAGTGGGACAATAGCATTCAGCCCGTTAAGGCGTCTAACCCAGAGCTGAGGCATTTTATCGACGGCAAATATCTCAGCAACAAAGCTCCAGCTGATGAACCAGCCCATGCAGAGCAGAAATGAAGTCACAAGGGAAATTCATTTGCCTTTTGTAATAATTTGGGCATTCTTATGTGAGCAGTGGACACAGCTGTAAAGTCCCGGGGTGGAAAACAGAACCCAGTCGTACCTTCTGCATTTGCAGTGTTGTATCACTTCACCTGCCTCATCAGAGGAATCCTTGATTTTGCACCTTGAAAAATGGACATCAGTGCAAATAGTGATCTCAGACCACACAACCTCAGACATAATTTAGCTAAACAGCTTTAGGATGTTTGTGTCTATTCCAAAGCTAAAAAACAGGGCAGACTATCCGGTGAAGCGAAGTTTGTACAAAATCTGTCCCTTCTCTCAGTGAGATACAGATGCATTTTCAATTCTCTCTTATTAGAGATCTCAAAAGCTTCAGAAGCTGGTAGAATTCACACAACTGATCCAAAAGCAGCAGTGATTAAGATTAATCACCTGGGAAAAGGAAAAAGCAAGTAGTGCTGTATCTGTTTTTCCCCTTTCTCTTGTACCTTTGGGAATTTTAGGAGTGAGCTGTATCACAAAAGAGCAGATTGCACCATCATCAAAAGGTGCAGAGGAGATACTTCAAGGCGCTGCAGGGAACACAGACGCTGTGGGGACATGGGAGACACACTGCCCTCAGCTGTCTTTAGGGTTATGCCTGTGGAGCTGCTAAGCAGAAAAGGTGCATTTTAGTACAGGCCAGCACCGCAGGAGGGGCAAGGGGCAATGCTGTAGGTGGGATACAGGTACAGAACATGCTTATTGTAACCCCCCTCTGACTGTCTGTGATGAGCCTATCCTAAATCAGGTAAAGGGGCTAAGATGGGGGAGAGGAGGAGGTCAGTGGGTTGCCGGACATTTACTGCTACCAACACTGAAGGGGACAATAGCTCCTCTTGCTGCATTTGGAGAATGAACAGAGCAGGAGCTAGCCAGGGCCTGTGGACATCAGGCCACAGAAACAGGGAGGAAGAGGAGGGGGAAGATGTCCCTGGCAGAAGGGTCAGGCAGAATTCAGCATACAGAAGTGCCTTACAAACAAAAAGGGCTCAGGGGTAGCTGCAGCTCTTGGCTGTAGTTTAGCATTGCTTACAGGAGGAGGAAGGGCAAGGGAAATTATTTCTGCTGCTGTCTCAGCCTAGGCACATTTACATTGGGAAATGCTTTGATGCTCAGCTGGTTGCTATTTTCCTATTCACAAAGCATCCTTTGCACGGTGGTGCCTTCCCAGCTCAGCCCAGCACCTGTGTGGGTAGGCTAGAATAACTACCCTTGCTGCTGCAGGTAGAGGAGCTGACATGCATAAAGCTGACAGCTTTACTTTATACACTTCTTATCTCTGTCCGTGTTCCTGGGAACTTATGCATACAGGAAAGGGAGCAATGTTCACACATATCCTTAAAAGTAACTATGACCACACTATTCTGCGAAACAGGCAGGGTTAGGAGATCGCAACCATATATGGACTCCTTGGGGCTGGAGCATGGCTGGCACCCCTTGCAGGACAGCTGGTGGAATTTCCTATGAAAGGCCAATTAATAAAGACCAAATCCTTTTGTATATACGCATGTCTAAATATTGAACAACAAATTCAAGGCTCCACTGCCCCACAGTCCTGAACCTTACAGTCTCCTGCAGTCATTAAGGGTTCTTGCAGCCTCTGACCCAGGCTCTAAGCGCCCAGCATGGACTGTAAGGACCTGAGTAAGGAAAAGCACTGAGATGGCCTGTGCAAAGGTTGCATGTCCCAAAGTAATGTGCTCTAGAGCCCTGGTTCCCAAACACCATCCTGAGAGCAGATGTCTGCACACCTTTTGTCCCATCCTGTGATGCCAAGCAGCAACATGATGAATTCTGCTTTCCCCAGCTTTGGCTCTGCATTCACCCCTGACTTCTCACCTCTGCAGCACCCAACCTACCAGCACTTTGCCTTGCTTCTTATCAGGCCTGTTCCAGGGCCAGGAGCCTTCAGGGACATCAGACCCGCTGCATTGCTGCACTGATCTCCCTTAAGCCAAATTATAACGGTAGAGAAATGAAGGCACCAGCAACCAGTCTGTCTGCCCCCAGTGCTGCTCCTGCCAGCAAGGTGCAAATCAGCTTCCGAGGTTAACACAGCTGAATGCACCAGGTGGGTTGTAAATTCCTTTACATGAAGTGACACCCAGATCACTCCCAGCTCAGCAGAGAGCAGAGGAGATGGAAAGCAGCAGGCACACATGGTGTTGCTACGCTTGTGCTGGACATAGAGTACACAAATACTCCCACGGCCTCTGGATTCTCTCATCGATTTGGCAGATTTTGTTATGATTGTCAGCAAGGACATCGTTTCTTCATTTCCTCTCCACTTGACCTTGTCTTCCAATTATTCTCCAATCACAGACACATGTGGCCAAAAGAGTTTTTGCAATTTAGTATTATAAGAATATATTTGGGTCCTCTATTATCTGAGAGGCGCTTTCACCCCATCTCCCCTCTTACCTTGCCAAGCTATTTCCTCCAAAATATTCCCCACATCTGGTGACAATGTTTTGGGGCTCTGACGAGCAGGAGCCAGGCAGAGAGAAAAGTCCTCCTGCAACAGTGCAAACAGCCATCATGACCACAAATTGGCTGCAGATGACAGCAACTTCTAGTACTAGGAATTGTTTAAAGCCCAGGTGATGCCCTGTCTGGGAGAACAAGGAGGGTTATGGAGGACGGTGTCCTTACAGGCTCGATGCTGTGGGTTGGGTTTGAACCAGTTCTGACACTTGTCAGCAGCTCTAGCAAGAGGTGCATCTCATCTCTGAGGAGCTAAAACTGACCCTGCAACCAGCTTGTGACCAGTAGCATTAAACCCCTGATTCTAAGAGCTTAATGGAAAAAATGTCAGCAAATAGGTGGCCTTAAAGAGGAAAGGAGAATCAGGGCGGGTGTGCAGTCTCTGAGCACAAGGTCACCTCAACTGCTTCCAGACTCCCAAGGGTTGATGCCTACCCAAAGGTATCCCCCTGAAATAGCCAGATCCAGGCTGCATTAGCAAATTCCTCCCTCCCTCCCTTCAGTCCAAAGGCAGCAATGAGACCATCACTAAGCCAAGCACCTCCTTTGAGAAGGTGGTGCCTTCAGCAAAGGGGCTCAGGGTGTAAGAGCAGCCAGTGCCCCTGTGGGGTCTCTTCTCTGTTCTATGGAAAAAGACTTGAGCTGGATGGTGCATAAGGCATGGTGAGCATGGCAGGGGGTGGAGGGGGGCTCTGGAGCAGGCGCGGGCTGGCAGCCTCTGCACTGCCTGGACCTGCAAGGACACCGTGGTGATGGACAATTACTGTCCTTTCCAATATTGCCATCTAGAGGACCCATCAAGGACAAGGGATCCTTGCAGGCCACGCTCACATAAGGAAGAATGAAAAGCCTGCTGTTCTTTTAATTTTGCCTCACATAAAGGCTTCCCCAGAACAACATGGGGATGGAGAGCCAAGTGCAGGACTGTCTGTGCCTTGGGCATGAGAGTACAGGATTGTTTTAGAAACAGCCTGGATTTTGAGGCTGTAGATATCTGGCATTGGTCCACTTCTCAGCACTTTGCTGAGCCCCATGTGAACGTGGCCAGGTGGTACGATAGCTTGACTGAAAGCTGTCTCTAATCAGCTCAAATTGAACTGAACTAAGGCAGTTGGGACTATTCAGCAAGTGGCAGCTCTATGTACCTCCCTGCAGTGCAAGTCTCCCTCCCCAGAGTATCCAGGGATCTGCCTCGTCCCTTCTTCCAGTGCCTCTAAACAGCACCTACCCACAATTTTTTTATGTGGCTAAAACCATATGGCAGTTGTTGGAAGAGCGAGACAGTCCCAGAGGATACCTGCCTGCAGTGCCTGCGCTGGCGAGGGTGGATGCACGCCGGCTCATCCAGGCTACATTTTGGGCACTGGAAATAGCCCAAGAGCCTGAACCATACCGTATTTCAACCAAACAATTCATTGGTCAAGGGTGTGCTGCACTTCTTCTGAGGGTTTGTGAGAGTAAGAGTTGCCAAAAGGGATTTGTTCAACTCCTGAACTACATCTTTGTTTTACTTACATGCCCGAGTACAACCCAAGCCTGGGCTGGACAGCCTGCATACAACAGGATTAGCGGTGCTTATTCTGACTGTCAGGATTTTGGGGTGTGAGAGTACATGGTGGAATTAGCATCGTTTCATAGTAAGAAAATAAACACCGTTGTCTCCTGTCCCACTCCTGTGACTTCCAGTATCACAGGCCCCCACAACTGGCGTGACGCTGGACAAGCCCTTCTCGCTCATGGGCTCACAGTACTTCTGTGAGCTGCAGTCAGAGCTTTGGCAAAGCCCAGCATGAGCGCTCAGGCCTTGCCGCCCCACGCTGGGACCATAGGCCCTTCAGAAAGCAGAGCAGACACCCCCCCAGCTGGCTGCTGCTGTGGATCACAAGTGTGTTTAACTAGGTTCCAGGGGCTACCTTCCTCAAGAGTTGGTGCTGGGACGGATACTGTTCAACATCTTCATCAGTGA
>NW_010228682.1:0-23544 GCF_000690775.1 Eurypyga helias
CATCAACGCTCCTCGACGGACATTAAGACAATAATCAAGAACTGAAGAACATTCAGCAGCATGTTCAGAATAATATTCTGAAAACCAGATGATATTATTTATGTTTCAGAATTTTCCATACAAATGCTTTATTAAAAATTTTAATTAAAAAAAAAGTTTATCAGAATTGGTTTCAATTTCTTTTAAAAAGTCTTTATTTCTTGAAAAAAAAAAAACCAACCACCCTTAATTTCTTGGGAAGAACTTTTTTTGCCATTAGGAATGTCTGACACTGATGGTCTTATTCTGTAGGTAATAGAACTAAAGTAAATGTGATAGGGCCAAAGATATGGTCTTGTTTGCACATCTCAATTGTCTGTTAAACGTTTTCCAAGAGCACTGTTGTAAGGAGTAGAAATAGCAACACTCCCAAAATGTTAGACTAACACTTCTGAAACCATAATTTCAGGAACAACAACTCTGGATTTTATACATAACTTTTAAACTCTGTTCATTCATCGGTGAAACTCCAGGTGTCTGTGTTTTCAAATCGTGGGGTGACAATAAGATACAGTGGGAAATACTCCTGTTCAAGGAGTTGTGGAAACTGAATGAATTTGACACCAAGAGAAGGAAAAAGAGAAATACAGCTAGGATCCTTGTCTAGGCTTCATCGAAGCTTTTGCACTGAGCATGTGAAGGACCAAGGGCCCCTTTCGGGGCTGTATGTGAGGGAAACTGCCTGGTATCTATCTGAAGAATCAACCAGGACAGCACATAGAAAAAGTGTCATCTTGCATCATGTAAGGAAGGATTTGTGTGGAATAAGGCTGCTGAGAACAGGGGCAGAAGAAAAACACACATCTAAACCTCATACAGTCTATATAAGCTTTATCATGATAGGCAGGGATGGACCAGTACATTCAAACCTCCTGTAAATCACCAATTAAGGAACCCATGGAGATGTATCTGCTTCCATTATATGGCTCCCTCTCAGAGGTGGTGTGTGTGATGTACGCAATGACTTTGCAAGTGCAATGGTGGGATACAAATCAAGAGAAAGCAGGGTTTCTGAGCTGAATCTTGTCTCCCCATTACTGTCCTTTGGATGGTTTGAACCAGCTTTCTCAGGGTGGGGATCGCAATCAACAGGAGAACAGCGCGCTCTCTTGCCTCCTGCCCTTCTAAAATAATGCATAAGAAGATGGGAGATTAAAAAGATTAAAGCTCTGCAACTTTTCTACATGTAAATACTCTCCAAAATCTAGAATCCAAGAAAGGGCTGAAACATATTTTTCTTTTCAGATTTTGTGCCTGCCAAGTACGTTCTCTCATTAATAGATCAAGTATAAATAGCCCACACAGTTGGCTCTGGTAATTTTCAAAATATGATATACATAAATTTAACTTTATAATCTCATGATAAGTATGACTGTATGAAGAAATAATAAATGATACACTCTGTAATGCATCTTCAGATGCTGCTGGAATATTTTATTGCTGTAGCAAGATTCATACCATCTATCATGTGAGGAGTAAGGGCAAGATGTTTTCCCTCCTTCTTCTATGCCCTACAGAGAAGCCAAACCATTTGCAACCGTGCTTTTGCAGTAGCTCAACTAATTTTCTCTGTCTGCTTTGGGGATTTAACACTTTGGGCTGAGTTCAGCCTGGAGAAGGTAGGGACATTTGCCAGGGACCACGTTTTTGGTTTCACATAGCTACGACTTTTCAGAACCATCTTATGTTATATCTAAAATAGAAAAATTTTTACTCAGGGGATTCATTTAAAAAAAAATAAAGCGCAGGTTGGGAAGGAAAACAAAGGGAGAAATTGGCAAGGCAGGAACAGAGGAGCAATGGGTATAGAGACGGGATGAGCGAGATGAAAAGTTGCAGAGAAGTCAGCTAATCTCCACCCAAGTTTTCCCACATTTCATGACCTTTTTTGTTCTTTAGCAGAACTGAAACTCCAAACCCCACATGTGTACATCCTTAGGGCTGCTGTGCTCCGCAGTCGCTGCTGTGCTCCGCAGTCACTGCTGTGACTACCGTCTCCAGAGACATGCTTGAACCCACATGAAATGAGTTAGCTAGGGTAATACTATTTAACTGGGACAGCACAATTGGCAGAGACAACCGAGCATTTGCACAGATTTTCAGGCAGGATTTGCAGCTCATGCAAAGCCCATGCAAAACCCCGTGTTGCCATGATTGCCCTCCCAGTAGCTTCAAACTACTTCAAGTGAGCATCGGTGAGGCCAACCCAGGCAGTCAGCCCTTAGGCTCAGCCCTGACAGCAGTGCAGAGGGGCACTTGCCTGACTCTTCACAGGTCTCCAGTGCAAACTGTAATGCTCTAGGCCTCTTGTCCTCATCCAGTATGGCTGGTGAGTTAGGGTTCTTCCTTCTCTTACCAAAATGAACAGCCTGCAGTGGCATCTGGGTTAGACTCTGCTGTGTTCTTCGGAGTTCAAACAGCTGAACTCACTGGATTCTTGAGCGATGGGCATGCAGGAGGCAGAGACTTGTCCTAATGAGATAAATGAAAGAAAAGATGCTGATTTGATGCACAACCCTTCTGATGGAAAGCCCCACATGATGGACTGCTTCCCTACTGTGTTCATATCTACATAAAATGTCACAAACATCCACCTGCTATCTGTATGATATTATATTAGCTATGTTTATATACATTCATGCATACATATATGCATACACATAGATAGATAGATAGATAGATTCCTTTCTCCTTGAAGCAGTTAAAAGCAAGTAGTGGACAGACAAAGCAGCTGGTTCTTGATTAATCCAGGAAAAGTGTGATATTTACAGGAATAGAAAATACTACACAGAATGTGCCAGAATCCTGACCTTTGTCAAAGGGGTAATAACTTCTGGGTCTTACAGGATACCTGGATGGAAGAAGAGTGTTGAGGAAATCCCCCCGTTGTCTTTGCCCGGCTGACGTACTTTTGTTTGCTCATCCCCAGCAAGAACTGCTGCCTGTCCATTTGCCTGCCCTGGGTGGGAGCACAGATTCTTACTCTGTCTGGAGCTGAACACAACTATCTCAGACAAGTTGAGTCAAGTAGCCCAGTAATTCAACCACCCATATGATTGACAACGGACCAAGTGAACACATCTCACTTTTCTCTATAAAATTCTCTGATTACACATTCCTTCACACCGAGTTCAAAGGCCAAGACCTGCTTAACGAAAAAACCCTTCCAAATCATATAAGAAACACATCCAGTAAGCTCCTCATCAATCACTGGAATCGCACCACTGAAAAAACATAGTTTTAAAGCGATGTAGTCTTTCCTCAGGGACAGTATTGGTAAATAAAGCAATCAATGCCCACCTATGGGGTAAGACAAGGGAGAGAGGAAGAGAGAGAAAGAGAGATTCACACAAGTGGTAATTCTTCTTTTTTTTTTTTTTTTCTTAGCATCAGGAAATAACAGGGTTGTGTCATCATGGGAAAGTTACCCACTTCACAGTATGTATCTTAAGGCAGGATTTGTTCCTTTTTTATTGCTACACATCCCCTTCATTTCTCCACTCCTAGTACAGTTAAGCTTTCTGCTTCATGTTGAGCCCATCCGTATTTTGCCACCTCAGAGCCATTTTGTAACATATGGTCTATTAGGTATAGATGCGCAACCGCTTACATAACTTAAGGCTTGCTGGAGCACAAAGACCTAAGTATACAACAGATGCACAAACAAACATGGGGATGAACGTGATGTGGATACAAAATGATGATGATACTGCTCAGAATCAGATTTATTCTGCCTCTCCTGTGGAGTACACCTGTCTTCTGCTGGTGATACGCACGGCTCCAACTAGTGAGGCTTCCTCATCCAAAACTAAGCTTAGATTTTCCTGCCCTCATTAGTGCACTTGTGACTCCCCCTCCCACGCCTTGTTTGCACAGGGTGTCTACATGTTCATCAAAGCATTTCATTAGCGTATGCAAGACATACCCCCAGTAGACCTGAATGCAATACACACAGACACAACAAATAAACCTAGATGAGCAAACACAAGTATACCTTCTGGGTTCACAACAGGTTTTAAACAAATTCCCAGGAAGGCGATTGAAAGTCATAACAGCTTTAGTTGAAAGCAAGTGAGTCTTGTTTGTTACTTCCTTCTGGCAGTTCATGATCCCCTTTAAAGGGTGTCACGTTCCTCATGCCCTGAAGGGAACTTCACCAAAGAACCCTCAGCTGTGGTTTTCTGATGATGGATCTATTCCAGAGGCCAGATATTAGTTCCTAGCTCCTGCTCATTTGCTCTGCTTGGGTAGCACAAAGGCGATGGAGCTACTCACGCCCAGCTGGGAATCCTTTGAAGAGCCTTCATGTGGGGTAATTCTGGCATGAATGAGTTCACACTGCTTTTCCCTCTGATGCAGGTATCTGAGCATGGTATGTTGGGCTCCAGGGCAGTCTGGAGGAGGATCTTTAGGGGACTGACCTTAGACCAGTAGAGAAATCAAAATATGATATGAAACAGATTGTCCAGGCAAGTACTTGCAAAGCTCTCTTGATTATTTATTATAAAAATATAACTTGTTTCATGGACTTGGAAACCAAGGGAGCTTTCACTCTTTCATGCAGCAATACAGCTTCTGGATCCCACATAGTCCTCACCCCAGTGCACACTACACGTTGGGCCTGATCCTGCACCGCTCCTGTCTTTCCTTTATTGGGGTCACACCTCATGTGTTTAGGATGCTCTTACATCTCCAAGACTGCAATAGTCATGTCAAAACAGGTTCACAAGTTGTTGGGGAGCAAGGGCTGCAGACAATGCAAATGCAAGAGTACGATTTCCTTGGAACCTGCATGAACTCAGGAACCTTTTTCATTGCCTGCAGTAACCACGCAGATAGTGTGACGGAAAGCAAGCTCTGAGGCAGTAGTGGGTCTTTTACTAACAAATCTTTCCTATTTAGTATCCTCCATGTCTTTGTCGCCAACAGTATAATCACCTTAGAAAGCCATGGATCCCTCTGACAGTAAAGGATACTACTTAGAATTACCTCAGCTGCTTCTTCCTGTGGCTATATTGTCAGACATTATCAGCAAATATTTGCTTGTTATAGACTGTCATTGGGGGAAAAAACATGCCAGTCTTCTTGCCTTCCAGGTAACTAATGCTTTGTTGTTTATCCAGCAAAGACCGTCTTTCTCGAATTGTTCTTTCTCTGTATATTGCTCATCCAGACAGGCTGACAAGTGACAAGCAGCACCCACAAGCAGAAGTAATTCTGAGTATATAAAGGAGTGAAACCTTTGTATTTAAAATGGCATGAGTTTGTTTTCTCATTGTCCCCACCTGCTTCTTCTCAAACTCCATTTCGTGGTTTATACAGAGGATAGGGTAGTATGAACATTTCTGACAATGAAAAGCCTTATTGTTACTAAAAGGAAAGAAACTCTGGTGCATACATTAGAATATGAGGGATTTTGGAGCAGGAAAATTGCATGCATTTCAAACACTGTTTCCTACGTTCAGTATAAAATGATAAAAAGATTCTACCTAACACTTTAAGCTGCTAGTGCCATTTCACTTTGAAAATATTAAGAAATATTCTATAGTTTTGAGAAAACATCATACTTGAAAACACCCACATTTCTCCTCTTTTATTTCTTTGCTCTTTTGTATTGTACTACAGAAAAGCTGAAGCCTTTATTTTATTTGGTTAAGGGTAAAGAGAAAGGTAGGAGTTCCAAATGAAATGCAGACACTACCTGCCAACTTTCATGCCTTGCTTTTGAAAAGCACAGAGGGAACATAGGCTGAGACTGCCATGGAAAGTTGTAATACAATGTTAAACCCTTCTTACTAGAAAACAAGTACAATAATGCGTATAATGACTGGTTTAAGCATAATTGTGAGCCATAATAATAATAAAGCATAGAAGAAATACCAGTTCTTAATTAATGGCCCATTCTTTCAGTAAAAGTGCAGCTGCTTTATACCTTAGGTGTATATAATTAAGTGTATCATAAAGTATGGTTACATTTGCCTAATAATCGAGCACTGTAATGGAGCCTCCTTGGCTAGGTGCCTTTTTACTTTTCCTGCTCAAATTGAGATTTTTTTTAAAGCTGCAGATTAACTAGGCTTACTCTTAAACAACAGAAACGTCTTTAAATTCAGACATACGAGACATAAACAAGGGAGAATTTGAAGTCTTTCTAACAACCGGTATTAACATGAATCATGCAGAAAAGTGCCCGAGTCTAATATACACTCTTCCTCTAAACGCTGGCTGCATATTAGAAAAGCATCTTCAACTGCATTTTGATCTCAAAGTCATTAGCTGAAAGACAAATGATTTTGTTTTAGTCCCTAACAACCAAGAACTGAACATTTATTTGAAACTGTTTTGTGCTGGTTTAAATACTGATGATGTTTCCTCAAAACCATGAAAATGTATGTTGTGCCTCTCTCCCATATAGGCTCGGCTTTCTCATGCTGTAATACACTGCAACATATAAGCCTTTATTCCTTTTTCTATACAGGGAATCATGTAACTTAGAGTGTTTTCCTGTTGTGACTGAGAAGATGAGGAATTACAAAAGACTAACACTACAATTTAACGCTTCAGAGAAACAGTGTATATCATTACTTCTCTGTAGCCAAGCACACTAATTAATATTTATTGCACCTGTCAAACCAGTAGCCATGGTCAATCCATTGCTGCAGCAGTTCAATGGGAGGCTGGGCACCATATTTCTCCTTGGCAGGCATGTTTAGGTCATCAACAAAGACAAAAGCCCTTTTCCCCAGTGGAGCACTGTAAACCCTCTTCTTTCTCCTGCAAAATTAAACCATTAATTTTATTCATGTTAATTTTCATCTTACTTCGAAAAAGCAGAAAGAGAGAGAGAGAGGAAGAGAAGAAAAGAAGAAAAGGAAATCACACACTTTCAGGGGAGCTTGCCTGACATTATTATTAGAACCAATTCTTTTGGAATCCATGACCTTTTATTTTTATCAGATGTGCCGTAAAGGTCACAGAAACATGGGGAGGACATAGTTATAAATCCACATGGAGTTTAATCAAAGGTGGCACGTTGTTCTGAAGTAAACAAGCTAATAAAACTATTCCAGTTTAAACAACAACAACAACAAAAAGCAGAAAAGAAAAGAAAACATCTTTGTTAAAGACTGTCAACAAAACTCTGATGAACGTGAATGTATCAATGGAATTAATTAGGCAAGAGGGATTATAATCGGTGAATTTCATTGTTGCACCTACAGTAGGCACTTTGGCACCCTGAGTGAAACACTGTTATTTCCAGCCCTGCACCTCATTCCAAAGCATGTCACAGTGCGCAGTGTGCTGCCGGGGAGCCACATTCACTCCAGCTAATTACAAGACAATGAGAACTTGAACTAAAGGCAACTACAGAGCAGATTGCTTCAGTTCTGCCAGTCTGTGTCCTGATTACACCACAAACACTTGTGACACTGTGAAATAACAGCATAGATGGAAGAGAGCTGAGATATGACACCCTGCATTTCAGCATGTGGTATGACAACAAATTTTAATCGCAGACCTTGCAAGATTTTCCCCCTTTTTTTCCCCCTCAAAAGTACCTGGTTGGGCTGTCAGCAAAAGGATACTGTGCTTCAGTGTGGGTACTAGGTAAGCTGAGGAGTCAAAAATAAGACATAGGTTCTACTTCTACTCAAGCTGGACTGGTTGTGCTACGTCCCTGAGAGATGTCTAACATACCTAAGAGACAGGAGGGACAGACAATGCAAGGACAGGAGGCAGTGCTGAAATACCAGCTACCAAGAGTGAAAGTGGTGAAACAACCTGGAAACCTACTGGCTGGAGGAGGAGTAAAGCACTTGGTTCTTTTACAGAAGGCATAGATCATCCTATTGAAGCCCAGTCCTGCAGGAATCCTGGTGAGCACTGAATCAAATGCCAAGACTTAGAGAACATATTACAAAATGATCAGTGAGGGGGTATTTTAATGTATAGGTGCATATGAATAGCATCCTGATTCTCCCTGCAAAGGACCATGGTCTAGGTTTTCATAGATCTACAATACTCAGAGAAATAAACGTTTGAAAATCTTGCTGGCTGTCTAAATAACTCTTTGAAATAAGAACTGTCAAACCTACTAAGGTACATTCGAAAATGACTCTAGCAGTTACATGACTCAACAGATGTCTAAATACCTTAGGAAATACAACCCTTTATGGTTAGATATACAAGGACAGATATACACATATTTTGTCTCTTGCACTAAGACTTGTTACTCAGATGGGTCTAGATCCACAGGGAAGGTATAGGTCATGCCACACATAGCTTTTAGGCACTCTGCCTTCTTAAGGAAACCATGGTCCCAAGTTGGATGCTCAAGGTGTCTCCATGCAGTGGGGAGAAGAACAGGCTCGGAGACACTGCCTGCCGATGCTATTGTCCACAGACCTTATCCACCAGGAGACCGCAAGTGTCAGAGCAAAGCAAAATCCTGCTTTTTTAAGGAGAGTTAGACTACCCTCTACTATAATTTCTCATCAGCCCATGTAATAGCTTGTTGCTTGGTACAACAGGAACAGTGACAACCCCAGGAAAATGCCCTGGGTAGGTCAACTGTCCTGAGAAATGGCATCAAACACTGCCCAGGTGGAGGGGTGCCCTGAGCCCAGGTCCTTGGCTCCCAGCTGGAGAAGCACAGGCAGCCGGGGGGCTGGAGGCAGAGCAAGGGAAGCAGGCTGCAAACGCCAGGGGCCTGAAAAGACCTCTAAGTGCTGGTGTCTGTCTTGTGAGTCTAACCTATATTTCCTAGCTCCTTAATTCCTCCACAGGGTTTATTACGCAAGGCCGATGAAATGTATCAAGAACTACACTGTGGGCTGAATGTGGAAAGAAGCCATTTTCCCTGTGCAAATAATTATAGAACTAATTCTCGGGTCTTTTGTCAGCTGTCTCGCGTCTCCCTTAAACGCTGTCGGATGGTTGTAATGCCATAAAACAGGTTCAAAATAATACTTGAAATTAATACAGCTTGATTTAGATGGCCATTTATTTTATAGCCTTAGTTAAACTGTCGGGGAGATTTAACAGAAGATAAAGTTTGTATTTGGCCCTTTATAATGGAATTCTTCTAGCATCTCAATGCCTTGTTTTAAGGGCTGAATGTTAACAGTATTTTTCCTTTTCCCTGGCAAATGAACTGTTAGTTAGCCATCAGTTAATTACTGACCAACAGAGGTGATATATCAGATACTGTTTTGTATCAGAAAATCACAGGAATTAGATGCAGAAAAGGCCTCATGTCATTCATGTCCTTACCAATATGGAGCTGTTTTGTACTCTATATTTCTGTACAGTTCATCTTACGTGACCTAAGAAATGCTGTTTTCATTGTTTCTCCCAGAGTCTATTCATTAACAGGAGTTTTTTTCTAATATGCAGCTTAAACATTCATTACCTTATTATGCTTCACAATGAACTGAATTCAGTGCTTCCTACATACAGTCATAATTTTTACCTATCAGCTGGAAGTGTACTCTACTGTATGAAAACGTCAGAATTATCATACAGCTACTACCTGATAAAACATTACTCAAATCCTGTAATATTTTCAAATCTTGAGCTATTAATAATTTAACATAATTAATTCAAAACACTTCACTCAATATGAACCAGAGAGAGACGATGGGGAAATGATGCATATTCCATCTTTCAGGGGTGGAATTAAATATGGAAAACAAGGAAAAGATAAAGAGCTGCCAACATTTACTTGGAGTGTAATTCACCTGTTTTGAACTTGCTATAAATTTCATGTTTCGAAGACTTTCAACTAACTTCACAGGCATAAATAAAAAAAAAAAACCCACCTTTCCTCTATCAGAAGCGAACAATTTAACATGGTTAGAGCTGTTTGTCAGGCATAAGAAGAAAAGAAACAAATTAACAAATGGGAGAGATTTTTCTACAAAGGGAAGTAACAATTAAGCAAATGAACAGTCTTGTAGAAAATCCTTTAAAATGCAATACACAGACATTCCTTCCTCTTTTTGTTAATGCTTATCAGCAAAGACTATTGTATCACTAACGGTTTTGCTTGATTAAACCTTCTTTAAAAGCAGCTTGTTGTAGCTCTTTTCATGACGGGGTTGCTTTTTTAATTTTATTTATTTAAATCAGGGCTGGACCCAACCTTTGTTTTCCTGGTTGGAAATTCTTGCTGTGAGAAAGAACTGCAGGTGCTAAATTATGGCACAATACATTGCAGCTGCAGAAGTGCACCTGGAAAAAATTAGGCTAGTAATGAAAATTTCACCTGAAAGGTGCCAAATTGGAAGTCTCAGAGATTGAATGCTTCCATTAAGCCACCACTCAGGAACAAACCAAGTAATAAATATTGAAACTTTCTCTCTTCTTTACTTTGACCATGAGGACTTATTTCAGGTGTGTTTTGCTCTATATTTGGGGAAAGAAGGGAAGAACACAGAGAGAACATGTTCATCTCTCATCTCCATTAAATCCCTAGCCAACCTCTGCTGCCAATAGAGGTACCAATTAGTGCTAATTGTAGTAGACACTAATAGTGTAGACACCTGTCACTATCTATTGAGCTGGGACCATCAGTAAATTCACAAAGGCCACCAAAAAAGCATCTGGAATAATAATGATCATCATTTTGGTACTGACCCAGTCTGAAATTAAACTGTTGATTCTGAGGTAAAAAGCTGAGCAATGCTTTTTGAAGGTACAATAATCTAATAAAAGTAATGCACATATATATATTGTTTTTTATTACAGAACCACACACAAAAAATGATACAGGACTGGTTACCATAGCAACAGTGCTTCCTGCACTGCACGGACCAACAATCCTCACTATTTTGGAGCATTACAATGGATTCATGCTTTATAAAAAGAAGCTGAGTGGCGAAACCTAAATATCCCCCTCAGGCAGTGGCAGGACCTGTGTGGGGAGAGTGATGAACCCCAGCCAGTCCTGATCCCCTGCACAGCTGACATGTGCATCACTCATACCCACATAGGCAATGCTCAGGTTCTACTATTTCATGTGTAATAATGTCATAACTTCGTATGTAATATGTTTCAGTGCAATGAAAGGTAGCAACCTTTCATTTTGACAAAAAGCATGCAGAGTCTGTCAGCTTCAAGCACAACAAGGGCAGTTCAAGGGCCGAGCCTGAGCGTGTTTTCAGGCCACCTACCGATTATGTGATGTAAGTCATTCCATTAAATGCTTCCTTCCCTCAAAGTGGTTGTGGGAGAGACAGAAACCCCTATGATGTGAATCATGCTAAACCAGCCATCCAGGCACCGGACATGAGCTGCTTGGCTTTGGAACGGGCACCGGCACCTGTTGGTCTTGGGGGAGCTTGTATTTCCCACAGTTACTCTGCAAGCACTACTAGAGTGATAACAAGCCCATAAAACACTGAACGTTAGAGATTACATGTAAGCACGATAAAGAAAAATTAAATCCATTAAAATCCCTGGCAGGCCACAATTAGCTATTATTATTTTTTAATTCATTGTAATATATACTGTGCATAAGAGAAAAACTAACAAACATAAATGAGAGGGAAGTTAATAAACACATTAATTTCCATTTTAACTTAGGCCTCTTGCGTGGAATAAATGGAAGTGGTAACTCATACAGATGAGTAAGATCTGTTCTGAAACCTTCTGGATAAGGGAGCCCTGCAGAAATACCAACAGGATGCCATTTGTGAGGGGCTTCTCTCTGGCAATGAAGGGAACTGCCTGCAGTATTCAGAGCAGGTCATTTTTCCTCTGTGCAGAACAACTGGACAACCACAGATTCTCAGGCCATTTCCTTGCATCGAAGGAAAAGGGGAATTAAGGGTTTGGAGGGTTCCTGCAAGCTGTTTCCTGCTTGAAACCGAGTATGAAACAAATCCACAAGGATATGTTTAGATAAGAAAAGGCTTTTCCCAAAGACAGACATGTTTCATTTTCAGTTCACAAAGTACCTTTTCGGATATCTGCACTGGGAAATGTGCCACAAAGCTTCTTTCTATATCATAATCTCCCGTAAGGCTGCATATCAGGGCCAGCAGTGCTCATCAGCTCTGGCAGCGCCTGATGGGCCCAGCGACGATGGTGAGGACAAACTCTTTTCTTCATCCCTCTCCTGGAGGAAGAACAGGAAAGGTTTGTGTTAATCACTAACTCTCCAGGGAGAAGTTGGATCTGGAATTTCCTTCTCTCACCAGAGGGTTGTGCAGACAAGCATGGAAGAGTGCTAGTGCACTCCTTGCCTTTCAGTATAGCACTTCACATTCCCCAAGCAGGCGTGAAGTGATGTGCTTAACAGTGCAACCTGCCTGTAAGTCCTGGTGGAAAATATTGCTGCAAGCAGCTAAGTTTCCACTCAGGGGCCCAAGAGTACACCCTGAAAGGACCCTGTCTGTGTGAGAAGTTACTTGGCAAAGATCTTCCTCTTTTTTTTTCAAGAATTAATTAAATGTGGTCACCAAGGAATGGTGAAACAGCTCAGGCAAAGAACTTCAAAACAGAAGCTGTAATCAAACTACAAAAATCACTCAACCCACATTTGCCCAGCAGGTGGGTAAATGCAATCTGCTCCAAGAGAGAGGCAGCACGAGTAAAGCTTCATGGAAGAAGCTGAAGTTGCTTCTCCAGCCCCTGAAGAGCATCTTTCCCCATCTCGTGTTCCAGGCCATAGTATTTTGACTGACACAGAAGAGGGTACACTGCAGCCCTTGCCTCCCCCTCACTGCCCTTCAGCAGCAGGTTTGAACAAGTTACAAACCAAGCAGACACGGGCAAAGAAGTACAGGGTGTCCTTCCTCCCCCAGCAGTTCAAAGAAGGGCAAATCCAATCTTTGTCATCAGGGGATGAAAGAAATCTCATTTTTGAGAGCACACTGTGCACTAACTGTTAGTCCCCTTATTTATTTGACTGCTTAATTCAGTACGTGACTTCAGGCATGTAGTCAGACTCTGGTGTTCATTTTCAGTCAGTTGACAAAATGCCTGGAAGTTTGAGTCATTTGACCAAATACTCCACTGCAATAATCACTGACTGAATCACTCTGACAGATCCAGGATGGGTTCTCCTTTAGCTGATTCCTTTATAGACCAGAAAGTTGCCTTGTGCTGTATGTAGCTTAAGCGCCTCTTTGATCAGGCAGTTTGGCAGTGTTTGTTACGCTGAAGGTACACCGTGCACTGCTGTCACAGCCTCCTGACGCCTCCACACTCCCTGAAAACCACGTATGACCGACTCCCTCCTCCTCCCTTCTCTGGGGCCACCACCTCCCTCCTCCTTAGCCTCAGCTGATGACTGTCTGGATAGACCTGTAGTCATTTGCCTCCCTTTGTCTTACACCAGTATTTCTGTGCCTCAAGCATAGCCCCGCACCCTGCCCAGGCTCCCCTCGGTCCTCACCCACTGGAGACGTTTTGTGGAGGTTCCCCTGATTCCATGACCACCCACAGCCTTCTCTTAATATCTGGGCTGCATTTTCCAGAATAATACCTGTGTTTCCATGCTTCTAACTTTCCCAGCACCCACCTCAAGATGACAGCCACCTACACCATGTGGAAAAAGTTTGGTGCTGTGTCATTCCATCACTGACTTTTACTACACTATATTGTGTTGATTTGTACATAAAATGCAATATGCTTTGTGCTGGTACTTCCAATTTAGTGGCAGATGTTTAGTGATTAAAAAGTTAATAAAATACAAACAATGACCTTTCTTACAAGAATAGTTTCTCTGTTCTTTGCTTTTACAAGTCTCTGTGATCAATTGGAAACCTTAAAATGAAGCTCTGCAACATCTGTACTACAGTTAGATTTCATTCCCAGGAAGTGCTTGTAGCTGCGTACATTAAAGATTCACGCACTCTGAGTAAATCTTTCTGAAGTGTTCGCTACCTTCTTTAGTTGAGGGGCCAAAGTAACTGTGGAAAACTATGCTACAAGTTGTACCACTGTGATCCTGGCCTCTAACAAATAACACTGAGTGATCCTGGCCAACCATAACCTCATCTAGTCCTTAATACTATCTAAGCTGGGTAGCCAGTGTTTAGCATTCAACAAAAGTACATCTCTTTCATAGAGTTTTGGAACATCACATTTCAGGTTCTTGAGCAGCTTTTTGCTCAGAAGCAGATATAAAACAAGCATGAAAAGCATTTTTTTTTCAAACTATTTAGCAGTTTTTCAAGACATACATTTTTCAGAATTTGCACATTCTCACTCATTTCATAGCTAGCCCACTGCAGTCCATCACCCAAACAGATGGACTTTTCAAATAATTTTTATGAACTGTAAAATCAAAATGCAAGTTTGATCATCCCTGTGTTGAACTAGTGCTTTCCTAGAGCCTGCTCAAGTGCTGTATTATAACCAGACCCACAGGGGTAGCCTATCCAGAGCCCTGTAAGGCGTCTTGTCAGTGTCCTCACTTAGGCATATGCTGGGTCACAAACAAGGCAGCCAGTGTGCTTATCTGATGGGAAATATAAGGGCAGAACCCAAGGGAAGAGGTACTGGAAGGGCGGCAAATGTATTTTAATGTATCCATACTAGGCTTTTTTTTTTTTTTTTTTAATCTCAAGGTTTGTCAATCTTTGCATCTATTAATTTAAGATAAGAGAAACTCTCGTTGGCTTAGCTTCATCATGACATTGAATAGGTACTTTATATAAATTGAAAACAGTACTCTTCTGAGAATTTTCCTAATTTGAGAACATTCTCATTTTAGTGTGGGCTAAAACAGTGCAGCTGCCTACATCAGACAGCACAAATTTATGGTGACCTTGCCAGGATTTGGACTGGTCATTTTTGGATGTCTAGTTACTCCAAATCTTTTGCCTAGACTACCTTAACATCCTCTTTTATGCCAGAAGTTTGAAAACACAGCTTAAAGAAAAATATAAATATAAAACAAAAATACATTGAACAAGTGGTTTTATCTTGACTACCCAGAGATGAAAATGATCGTGAATTGTGAGCCCCCCAGCAAATACCCACGTGGCATTTTCTAGTCCTTTTTACTGTTGGTAGGATATATTTCTTCATTCACTAGAGCCTGTCAGTTTTCATAATAGCATTTATCAAACTCCAGTGTGCATGAAAATACATACTTTATGTAGTTCAACTATTTATATTATGGCTGAGTCAAATTCTTAGTTTTGTTTGCTCAGGGAAGCTTCAATTATTATGGTAAGTTTTAACAACAAAAACATCATCTATAATGTTCTTAACTATTCATGCACACACTGAGCACTTTCAGCACTTTCTCCTCACTTTTATGTATTTATTTTTGCATTAATTGCTGCACAGTGTTGCCCACAGATCTCCTCTCTGGTGCTTGCAAATACAAAGTTCCAAGTTCTGTCTAGGCTGGCTGGCAAGCCAGGCTCGCCATATTGAAAGGTACAGAATACGGTATGAGCTCCCTTTTATCATGCCAATTAATGTTTGACTTGTTTGTCTGCCATGTGATGAATTAAAAATGCATAATTTAGATGCTGGAGAACTAACCATTTTCTAGATATAATCCCCTGGATGCTGCCATTCTTCCAGTTGATCTTTTTGCCCTCCGTGTGTTGGCGAGTACCATATATAGCCTATTGCTCAGATCCTTCCCTAACAGATGGCTCTCTTTACTAGTTGGGACCCAATCTGGTGATTCCCTTTAATATGCTTTAGACTGAATAATATCCAGGGACAGGCAGCTGATTCATTCTCCTAAAGCAAAAACAGCTAAAAAGATAACGTTAAGTAGACGTGCTTTCTGGACGATGGGCTGTTCTATATGCCCCATAAATCAGAATATTTGTCAACATCAATTAAAGTGTAGTTTCCCTGGTAATAAACATTACACGGAGAAACAAATCAGCTTTCATTTACTCTGTCAGAAATGGAAGGAGAGCATTTCATATTATTTTGTGGATAATCTCTGTGGATAAACTAAGTACAATTACATATTTGATTTTAATTAAAACTCTGGGTACCTTTCGAGTTTCGTTAGGAAGATGTCCTGGGTATGATTAGCTGAGGCCTGCGCTGAGAAGTTAATTTGACATACAACATATTTTTCATGAGGTAACTGTCGCAGGAAGTTGTTTGTAATAGCTATCTTTCCCAGGCCTGTGGGGGCAACAAAAAGTAATGGCTTATCCTGAAGCAGCAACTTCTCCGCTATGCAGTACATCTGCATAAGAGTCCCAGTGGTTCTCACAGTAATGTCATTAAGCTGGGAGAATAAAAGAAAGAACCAAAAGATGCAGATAAAGGTGTTTCATTACCCACTGTACACAGAACAACAATAGAACTCGGTCATAAAATAGTTTCGGGTCACAGTAAAAGCAAAAACCACAGAAAATACCTGGGAATGACAAAGGAGTTACAGTTTATGAGCAGCGGGCTGGGTAGAATTGCCAGGTTGGAGACTGAAGCACAAAAGAGCACTAAGAAATCCTGTTTGGTATTGAGGGAGGGAGGCTATTATACCCAAAGCTGGTAATGAGAATGCAGTGTCGTTAACTGTTTTCTTTTACAATATTTGACACCAGGATGGCTTAATGCTATGTTGTTTTCTCTTCAAGCTACAGTTTTCCTTTGCAAGAGTGTGAGAGCAGAATTCTAATGCAAGTATACACTGGGAAAAAGGGCCTCGCTGCTCTGCTTTGTCTTTTCCAATCTCTTACACTTTAACTGGAAGGTCATTTCATTTATTACACACAGAAAAGGGCAGAAGCCAGGCTTAAAGCTTGGTACGTCCTCGTATATCAAACCGCCACTTATTTTGTTCTCCCTTATCTGGGTTAGCCTCCTGCCCTCATCGCTGCTATAGGTGCATGCGTCTGGCTAGAGAGAGGTCAAAATGACCTCACTGCATGCACTCCTCCTTTGCACCCTGCCAAAGGGGTTACCTGAACTTGGGCTGTTGGCGGCAGAATTGCTCTGCTGGTCCACGAGGCATTTTCTAACCTCAGCAGCTATTCCTCTGCATGAGAAAGCTACAAGGAAGGTGTGCTTCATGCAGCAGTTTCACAAAGCAATTTCATCTATTCACAGCTGGCTTATTAAGGGAATCTAGCAAATGGCAGTATCATTGAAGCATTATGTTTCCTGCCCTTTTCCTTTTGAACATAGCTTTGAAAATGTAACCAATATAAGCTGATAGAAACCAATTGCTGGGGTTGATAGCTTGTCACTTATGTTTCCTGAAAACCAGAAGCAAATCACAGTCCCCTCTACTGGGGTCCAAACTGTGCTTTGAGCAACCATGGCTGCGAGTACCTCGTTTTCCGTGGCGGTCCAGGGTGGCATGTGGTGCTGTGGCTGCACTGCTGGCCCCAGAGTGTGGGCTGGCAGCTCTGCTCCCAGCTCAGCCTGGCTGCAGCACAGCTACCAAACCTCTGAGCAGCCAGTGTGGGCTCTGGTACAGTAACCTAGGACAAGGTGTGGAAGCGCAGAGGACTGAAGAAAGGCAACTCTCACATAATGCTGTATTTTTCATAGGAACACTCTCTTTGGATGAGGTTGAACCACTCAGGCCTCCTCCCTTGTTTTTTCTGGATTAGTGCTGACAGTGCATTTGCACCATGCTAGCTATATTGCATGCGGCAACATTTTGCTAGGCAGCATGCAGACACACAGGTAAAGCTAACCCACCCCCTGCAAGAGCCTATGCCATGAACTGACAAGGCAGATAAAAGCTGAGAGGGAAAGGCAGAGAGGTGGTGAGAGGTCACAAGGTCAAAATAGCAATTCTGGAGCAAAAACGTTAAGAGAATCCCTGCATGCCTGTGACTCACTTCCAGGGTCCCTTCCAGCAGGATGCTGTGGTGAACAGCAGAGGTGGGTAAGACTTGCTATCCTCTAGTGAGAATGTCTGTAACATTTATAGCGAGCCATGGCCAAATATACAAAATACGTCAGTGCATAGGGATGTAACAACATCCTTTTTATTTTAACAAGAAGCCTTTGAAGCCTTTTAAAGCTGCAGATTGAAGAGGAAGGAGTTGGCCAATGTTCTTGCAGTAGAATATGGTCTCTCTGGGACTGCCACGTTTTTGTAAAAAATGAGTTAGTTCTGTTTGGAGTGTGTCCTGAAGTACTGTCTCTCTAATCAGCCCCATCCCTGACCAAAAGCTGGCCCTGGGTCTGGCTTTACATTACTGATGGGCTGGAATTAGACATCTTTGCAGATGGGGAAATGTTTTCAGTATTGCCTCACTCCTGCACAGACCACATACTGGAGCCCTTGTTGTGCCCTTTAGATACAGAGCTTGAGGCTGCCATAGAAAAGGGGAGGAAGAGGAGAAAACTCCAGACTATTTAATTACCACAGACGTTTTGTGGCTCTAGAGATGTGCAATGTATACACCTGAGTGTACACAATTAAGCTGTGAATTAGCCACAGTTTGACCTATACAATATTGGTTGCTGTCCTTACAGATTGGTTTCACTCCAGCCCAAATTCTCATCCTAAAAGGTTAAATATATAATACTCCATACTGTCGATAATCCATTTTTCTTGCTTTCAGCACTAGAAGAAGGTGAACATACAGCTAATTAAAATACATTTGTTGAAAAGGTCATGCAGTAAGCTGCAGTTCAGCTGAATAGAAGGATTACGATCCTATTCACCCGATCTGGTGACAAACATACTGAAAATGGAGCCTGAGATACAACTAATCTGTTTTGCTGTCACAGAATGGGAAATGGCTCAAACGCAACGGTATTCAGGTTCTGAAAAAAAATCCCAATCCTTAGTGTTCCCAACATGCTCTGGTAGAGTAGTAATAGGCTATGCCCATGCTTTTCACAAGGGATTTGAGGAGTCAGCTGCTGCAATTCTATTCATATGCAGTTTGAGCATCTCATTCACGTTCCTGTAAAAATACCAGTTTACTCTACAGAAGTAATTTGTACAGTGCAGTCACATATTAGTGACTACTTCTTCCTGGCAAATAACTAAGTAATTAAAATCTATGCTCAGTTTGAAACCACTGATCATCTCCTTTTTCCTGTGAGAAAACTTACAACAAATAAAGTTGTGTGTGCCTACATCTAAATGTTCCACTATGGAGTCTGATTTCAGATCAGGAGTCTGATATTTGACTTTATCGAAGACGGGAACTGTTTTATGTTTAGATTTCACCAGCCACCAGAGGAATCTAAAGGTACCTGCACAAATGCATAAAAAAGTTGTGAACATTGCATTTTTCATGCTATTCACTGTTCTGAGTCAGATACCTCCATGATGCCATAGGCCTGAGAAGATTTTTATGCCAAGGATAGTTGAACATTAAAGAGAAAAATATTCCATTCATCAACCTCTCACATTATCCTGAAGAGGTTTGAAAAGCCACATAGCTGTGCTTGTTGTGATCATTATTTACCCTGGGGCTCTGTGCTGAAGTACCAGCTTCCCAAAATAGTCAAATTTTAGCACCAGGGCTCCTGCAGGAACTAAACAAGATTAGCAGCTTGCAGAGACTATGTGCATGTTTGACCTATGGTGATACTGTAAGACTGCATGGCCCATGCATTCCTGAGTAGTCAACAGTGTGACAGGGAAAAGGATGCACTGTTATCATTTGTACTAGAGCAAAAACTTCTGCCTGCGTGGGAATGCAGAACACCAGCAGAAACAATAAGGCAGTGAGAACACAGTGCCTACTTGATTATATTCACAGATATAATAGGCAGAGAGCAAGCAGTTAGCCACAGATAGTGGGACTGCTGAAAATAAAAGACACCCCAAAGCAAAGTCTATTTATATTTCTTCAGGTTGAATTGCAAGAGGTTTAAATTTATTATATTACTACAAACACTGACGGAATATAGAGTGTCAGAACACCCAAAATAATTAATGAAAAGACAGATGGTCAGTGTGCAAGACTAAAAGTTAGGTTCAAAATAGAATAGACTAAAAGCCAGGTCCCACAGTGCTAAACTCTTAGCTGCTTTCTCCTGCTGAGATTCCAGATCCCTCATGCAACCAAAAAGGTTGCTGGCATAGGTGATTTTGTACATCATCGTCATGGAGGGCTACGCCATGAAAAATTTCTCCCAGAAAGAAATTTTGGGAACGAGGCAAAATTGTCATGAGCTACAGTGCTTCTGCACTGCAGAGGGTAAACAGCAGATCCAGATCCAACACAGCACAGTAGAGACTCAGATGGCCATGGAATGCCTTGTGAAATTACTACAATCTGATTGCATGACACACAGCATCATTTTCCCAGTCGACACTGCATCCAGCCTGCTCTCCAAGGGCACCACAAAAATTTGTCACATATATGCATTCTCATATGCAACATGGGCTCAGCACAGGCATGCTGAGCAGGAAGCTGCCTAGAACTAATTGACACATGCAGCTAATGACAACAGTAAATCCTAAATTCTGTCCCTCAGGCAGAAGTCACCACCAGAACTCTCTTTTGAAGACTGACATCTATACTCTTTTCTTTCTTCCCAAGGCATGAGCAAGATCTCAGTACATGATGTCAATTCCACTGCTGAAGTAATACTTACTATTTATTATTCTCCTTACACAAAGATAAAACCAGCGAGGTGTAGGTGAGCTTGGGAAAGGATGCTAAGCAGCCCCTATCTTGGAGGTGTGCAACTATATATAAGTGATGCAAGATAGGTACAGGAACCAGGAAGAACTGTTAATGAGACACATTTAAAGAGCAAATCTAAAGATAATATAAACCCTACAACTTAAGGAAAGGTTGCTCACCTGTGAGAAGGGAGGCCTAGATTCCAGCTCTGTTTAATCCAACAACTCTGTTTAAACCAACAAGGACCAAAGCGTAGTGTTTGTCATCCCAAGTGAGTCTCTGAACCAGTACTCTATAGCATCATACAGAGTCCACTATGTTATCTCTGAACTTGTTCTGTTCACACTGGTACAGCCTCAGAGGCATGTGTATCCTTGCCCCAAAACAGTCCTGGGCCTGAAGGTTAGAGGATTTGGGAGGGGCCCTTCAGGCAAAGTGGATCTGGAGTGGTCAGTTGAGCACTTGGCACATGAGTGCAGTAGTCGCAAGCAATGGTTGTACACTAAGAGAAAGAGGAGGCAGGTGCTCTCAGACCTGTTCTGAAGGAGGGCACAGCTGGGCTGACCTCCCCAGGCAGCCCAATCTGGCTGCCTATGGCCTCCGAAGGCTGGTCAAGCTGGCCCACAGATGACTCCTCAGGGGGAAGGTCTCCTCTGGGTTTGATCTCAGGCTGGGAACAGGCTGCTCAGCTCTTTCAAAACTGTGGGAAGTTGATAGGGATAAAATAGAGTCTTGAGGCATTTTCAGAGTCAAATGAATAAAATAATTAACTAAATTAATAATGGCATAAGAGGAAAAATTCTGCAAGCAATGCACCCGAAAGTTGGTTTCTTTATTGGATTATCCACTCTCTGACAGCATATGAGTTCTGACTGGATATTTCTGATGCTGCAGCTGGGATTTGTTATTCCCTCCTTCTCTCTCTCAGAGTTTTCAGTGTTTAATAAGGATTAAGCTTATGCTGCAGGTTTTCTCATAGTGGGCACCCTAATTAAAGTCTTACTTCTCTACACAGCTGTTTATTTTCATCAAACGTGTGGAATTTAATATACTTAAGCCTGTCATTCCACTTTCAAATCTGGTTCAAAATAAATAATGAGTTCAAAATGTACTTGAAGACAATCTGTACATAAAACAAATGTATACTGGATGATCACATCAGTCTCAATTCCTTAAGAAAGAAGGCAAAAATCCGCAGTACCTATCAAGCTTAGATACTTCCAGAGGTAGGTTGCAGCAAAGGAGAATTTTTAAAGGTATCTTTTGGAATCAGATGCTCAAGTTTGATTAAGTCCCACCAGAAGATCTATTTCTGGGATATTTTTCTTCATTAAAAACAAAACAAAACAAAACTAACAAGCACTCCAGAGGAAAGGACTCATTTGTTTTCTTACCATGTTGAATAGAAATCCTCTTCTTTCGACCCACATGACCCTGCATAACATTAGCTGTACTAATTGTAAACAAAAGTCACACTGTCAAAATAAAAAGGAGATGAATTAGCAACAGAGTTCATTAAATCTTGTTAATCTTTAAGAGGATAGGTACAATGTAATTGGAAGAAAAGCTAAGAGCTATGTGGATAAAATATTTCAAAGGAATACATTTCACTTCAAATGACAAAATATAATTAAAAGTGAGCAGTTAAATCAATTGTCAAAATCACAGTCACAGCTGTCTTTTTTTTTTTTCCCTTTAAATTTTAAATACAGTGATGTTTTTTTGCTAGCTTTCCCAGCCTGTCTGACCTACTGTGCTCTGCTCCAGTGTTACTTGTGGGTTCCACCACGGCTCGTTCTCGTTCCTCTGAGGGTGACTACACCCTCTGTGTATTTTCCTCTTTTCCTCCTTTTTATCCCACCCCTGGTACATAGCTACCAGGCCATCCTCATAACAACAGCTGCTGCAGCTTTCCTTTTTCTCACTGACCCCTAATTTCCTTCCTTAGCAAAGCTGATACTCATTTGACAGCCAACCACAAAATCTACCATTTGCAAGTGACTCTCTCCTTTCTCTCAGACAGACATCCAGGAACCTGCAGTCTTATGCTTCAGTCCCTGAGAGATCTCTCTACGTCAGATGTCTCAGCCTCCTCTTCTGGACTCTTTCTATTTTTACTCTCTGCCCGCAGCTCTTGTCTCCTCTGCAACTTTCAGTCATCATATTTTATCAACTATCGGTTCTTATTCCCCTTCCTATTTGAGATGCCTGAACTTCTGCTACTGGTGTTTTTTTGGGGTTTGAATATCTTCTCTCTTCCACTGGGCACAGTAGTCTTGTGGTTACAGTTCAGGTCATAGAATTATAGAATCATAGAATCATAGAATGGTTAGGGTTGGAAGGGACCTTAAAGATCATCTAGTTCCAACCCCCCTGCCATGGGCAGGGACACCTTGCACTAAACCAGGTTGCTCAAAGCCACATCCAGCCTGGCCTTGAAGACATCCAGGGATGGGGCATCCACAACATCTCTGGGCAACCTGTTCCAGTGCCTCACCACCCTCTCTGTGAAGAATTTCTTCCTGACATCTAATCTAAACCTCCCCGATTTCAATTTATACCCATTACCCCTTGTCCTATCACTACAGGCTCTTGTAAAAAGTCCTCTCCCAGTACCCTTGTAGGCCCCCTTCAGATACTGGAAAGCTGCAATGAGGTCTCCTCGGAGCCTGCTCTTCTCCAGGCTGAACAAGCCCAGTTCTCGCAGCCTTTCGTCATAGGAGAGGTGCTCCAGCCCTCTGATCATCTTCGTGGCCCTCCTCTGGACTCGCTCCAAGTGGTCAATATCCTTCTGATATTGAGGGCTCCACAGTTGGACGCAGCACTCCAGGTGGGGTCTCACCAGAGCAGAGTAGAAGGGCAGAATCACCTCCCTTGACCTGCTGGCCACACCTCTCCGGATACAGCCAAGGATACGGTTGGCCTTCTAGAAGGGCTGCCAGCGCACACTGCCGGC
>NW_010228683.1:0-1286 GCF_000690775.1 Eurypyga helias
CCTTTCCTGTCCTGAGTGACCCCAATGTGTCAGTGCTAGAGACTGCCAAGTGCTAGAGACTGCCATGATAGTGCACCAGCGACAATATTGCACCCACCGATATTCCCTGACTGACATCCATAAGCTGATTGCTCGACTGGAGAGCTAAGGAGTGATCAGCCACACTCAGTCACATTCAATCTTTCCTATATGGCCAGTGCATAATTTTAACGGATAGTGGAGACTAACAGTGGATTATCATGACCTGAATGAAGTCACACTGCCATGGAGTGCTGCTGTGTCGTACATGCCAGAACTCCAGTATGAATTGGAGTCAAAGGCAGCAAAGGAGTATGGCACAGTTGCATCACTAATGCCTTTTTCTCCATTCCTTTGGCAGCAGAAAACTGCCCAGAGTTTGCTTTCACCTGGAGTGAGTACACCTGCAATCGACTGCCCCAGGGGTGGAAGCACAGTCCTACCATCTGCCATGGACTGATCCAGACTGCACTGGAACGGGGTGCAGCTCCAGAACATCTGCAGTACATTGATGACATCATCGTATGGGGCGACATAGATGATGAAGTTTTTGAGAAAGGGAAGATCATCCAAATCCTTCTGAAAGTTGGTTTTGCATTAAAACAAAGTAAGGTCAAGGGACGTTCCCGCACGACATCCTTGTCTCCCCACATGATATCCTTGTCTTTAAACTGGAAAGACATGGATTTGATGGATGAACCACTCAATGGATAAAGAACTGGCTGGATGGCCGCACTCAGAGTGGGTGGTCAATGGCTCAATGTCTGAGTGGAGACCAGTAACGAGCAGCGTTCCTCATGGGTTGGTGTTGGGATCAGTACTGTTTAACATCTTTGTCAGTGACATGGATGATGGCATTGAGTGCACCCTCACCAAGTTTGCTGATGACACCAAGCTGTGTGATGCGGTTGACACGCTGGAGGGAAGGGATGCCATCCAGAGGGACCTTGACAGGCTGGAGAGGTGGGCCACTGCCAACCTCATGAAGTTCAACAAGGCCAAGTGCAAGGTCATGCACTTGGATCAGGGCAATCCCAAGCACAAATACAGGCTGGGTGGAGAATGCACTGCCAGCTGGCAGTGCATGCTGGCAGCCCAGAACTGTGTCAGGGGAAGTGTGGCCAGCAGGTCGAGGGAGGTGATTCTGCCCCTGTACTCTGCTCTGGTGAGACCCCACCTGTCATGGTTTAACTCTGGCTAGCAAAATACCACGAAGCTACCATCGGCGCCCAGCGATCCCACACATCACTTCACCTTTCCTGTCCTGA
>NW_010228684.1:0-5724 GCF_000690775.1 Eurypyga helias
CAGAGAAGTGGTGGACTCCCCATCCCTGGTTATCTTCAACACCAGGCTGGACGAAGATTTCAGCAACCTGGTCTAGTGGAAGGTGTCCCATGGCAGGGGGGTTGGAACTAGATGATCTTTAAGGTCCCTTCCAACCCAAACCATTCTATGATGCTATGATTCTATGATAAACAAGACGAAAGATATAACTCTTGTGCTGCTCTTATGGGCAACTTTGGCACCAGCTTTAATGGATTATTTTGTCCCTTGCAAAGTGAGGAAGGTGAAGGTAGGCATATCTTCACCTAAATTTGGTATTTAAATTCAGTAACTGGGGTAACTATATGTAGTTATGAACCATTTGGCTGCAATATGAACATAAAATTGTACAAAGAGAATCTGGATCCAGGTTCTCTGTAGCCCCACCGGTGGGTTGGGGCAGGACATGTGTTTCAGAACACAGACTCTTCAGCACAGTAGCTAAAGAACGAGTTCCAAATACCAACCGGGTGGTTTGGAGCCTGTCACAATTAATAGCAATCTCAGAATACATATTTTTTTTTTCAGTAGGTCCTTTTAATTCCCTTAATTTTGTGATACGAAAAAAGATGTAAATGACTTTGAGACAGCTTCGTTCATACACTCAAATGTTCTTATATCTGAGGTTATCTGACTCATTATTCTCAGGAATGCTCACATATGCTGCATACACAATTTTATTGGAATCAGTGACTTTTAATTCTTACTAAACTACATTATTTACAAATTATCAGTGCTTCTAATTTTTATTAAAATTTTTAGATTATTTGCAGACCAGCTGTATCACAGATCACAAACACTAGGAAAAACTAATTTAGTTAAATCTGTTCATACCAGGATGTTTGTCATGGTGGGAAGTAAGGCTGATACACTTCCTTTGACGTCAGAATGGTAATTATTACTTGTCAGTTGTGTCAGCACCTAGTGATTTTTATTGTGGTGTTTTTTTTTCCTCCTAAAACTTTTTAAAATATTATTTATCAGATATATTTGTAAAATAACATGGCAGCTAAAGGCCCACTTCAACCTTGAGCTGCAAAATGCAGAAATATTTATGCCTCTCATGGAGCAGGCAGATAATAGGCCCTATCTGTATAGTGAGACTGAACCTGGAATATTGTAGTGAGGGCTTTAGGCACCTCATTTCCTGAAATACAGACAAACAGGTTGGAGTCCAGAGAAGGGCAATTGTTAATAATCGTGAAGATGGGGAGATTGTTACATAAGGAAAGATTAAAAGAGACTCAGCACTTAGCTATAACAAACAATAAAAAACTTCAGAAGATAATTGTTCCAAATCTTATATACAAATATACCCACACATGTATATAACTACAATAACTTTCATAGTATTTTCCACTTGGTATACCAATGGCAAAATAAAATGTGTTTTTCTGCAGACTGGAAGTTAAGCAGCAGGCAATACAGGAACTACAGTGGTTGTCAAAGTAAACCCCAGCAGGAAGAAAAGACTCCTTTCCTCTACGACTCTATGCTAGTTAACTTGCAAGGAAATATTACAGTATTTCAGTAACTCATTCTCCAGATAACCTAGATCTTCATGTAAACTTCAGTTATGCAAGCTATGATATAGATATATGCAGTAATATTTCACTTAGTAATTCATTATCCCAATGCCCAGTAACTGCTTTGAGCTCGTATGTGGGAAAAAGGACATCATCCTGACTTATTGAATAAACACTCTGCTTCTGCCCTAACATCAAGTCTGAATCAGCCTGGAAGTCAAATCTTGAGTTAAGCCTAGCAAAGGTCCATGCCTTTACACAATAGCTTAGGTGGCAGGAGAGGTGATGATTTAAATTTGCTTCTTACCTCTTTTGAAGGGGATAGTAGAGTCTTGGTACCTTTGCAGTCATAGGCATTGACTAGGAACAGACTCCAGCTTAGGCAGGATGGTTATGTGGGAATTAAGTAAGGTGTGAATTTGAAACAAAATATATCCAAAATTAACTCCACCTGTATACATTTTTACTCTTCATTTGGTGTATTTTTCCCTCATCTGTTTCAACACATTTCCACTCTATTCTTCTATAAGAGACAAATGGGAAAATGCACTGGTATTTTGGTGGGTATTTGCACTGATCCATACCCAAGCTCTTTCCAATATGGAACTAAGTGTAAGGGAAAAGACAACCTGTTTAAAGGCTTTGAGTTTGAACTGATTTTTTATTTCTTGTCTCAATCCTAGCATCTGACAGGCCTGGAGGCCATAACTGATAGAAGTCCCTCATCTGCCTCTGTGGCATCAATCAGAAGAATTCATTTAATTTTGTGAAAGGACACTGATTCTGTATTGGTTGAAGATTTGATTTCTGCTGAACTTGAGTATTCGTAATGAAAAATGTGTTGAGGAAGTGACTCATGAGAATTATCTGGTAGGAACGAAGCTGGTCACTACCCCATTAAAGCATAAATGATGGCGACACATGCTGCAGGTTCTGTGATGCAGATAAGCAAGTAGGGGAGACTCAAATGAAACAGCAAATCACTTACATCCCAAACCTGGGTACTGAATGCAGGGTTCCAGCGGTGAAAGGGAAATTATGTGTCCAAGTCAGTGTCCTGTGCTCTATTCTGTAGCTAAATTGTTGCTTAAGTTACAGAAATATGATTAAATCTGTACTCTCAAAAGAGTAGCTGAAGGTGGGTATTTGAAATGAAAAATGCAGACTGTTGGTTGCAGGTTGGTTTGTTTCTTAAGGATTGGAAAAAGAATGGTGTGAAGGAAAAAAAGAGCTAAAATTTTAGATGTCCACAGCAGACACTATTACTTGGCAGTTGATATGTTGCTCATCTTTTAGAAATAATTATGTATTCAGGCCCCCTCAGTTAAATTGGCATATTAAGATTTCTGACTTTGTGTCATAACTGTAAAGCAGAAATCCTGCAAGGTGGTGGCAGGTCTGCCTTTGGAACTCTTCCCAAATCAAAATCTCTGCACGTATAAACCGAGGACCAGATCTGTTGCCAGATAACTGAGCATAACTCCTCCACAGTCAGCCCGGCTATGCTGGTTTACATCTGTGGAAGACCTGACCTCAAAGAGATGTTCTCTCACCGTTTTGGTCAAACATAATCCTGCAGGTGTTTAAAGACATGGGGGAGGACATAGGCTGCTGTGTTGGACTGGGAATGTGGTGTCACTGTCCATCTGTGGCTTCCTCAGATGTAACGTTCCCTGCAGGATCTCTTGGAGAAGAGCTGGCACCGAGTAGGACAACTTGGACAGGAGCCTCTAGGGCAGGCTGAGATGCTGTCTCACTGACAACGTGTATCTGCCACTCTGAGACAGAGTTAATCACATCAAACTTGGAACAGGGAAATGTGGCAGTGACTGGTGAGCCCCTTTGCCAGAGAGAACGGGAAAGAGCGAGCCACTGCCGTTATAGCAGGGCAAGAAAGGCAAGAAGCTTACACTGAATGTTTTCTGGAAGAAGAGCTCTTTCACATCCTGAAACAAGAGAGTACAGAAAAAGCACGCTGCAGAGCAGTAGCTCTGTTGGCCCTGAGAAAGGTTCTGCCAAGTCTTGGGATCAGCAGCCTGCTGCCTCCTCCTCCCCCAGCCTCAGGAAGCCATGGAGGCAGACCCTCCTCCTGGCAGCTGCTACGGCAGGGGAGAAATGTGGGACTGCAACTCCAGGCTGGTAGATGCAAGGCATGTGTGCATGTCTAAGGCATTTTGTATCAGCCAGCCATTTTTTTGTGCTGTAAGTCAAGGAAAAGGAGATGAGTTTGAGGAAGGGGTAGGAGTAATGAAGAACCAGGTGGATAAGGGCAGAAGGTAGGGAAAAGTTACTTTCACTGTGGAAAACACAGCTGGAACACTACACACATTTCTAATCACTCACATCACTAAAGATGTTCTTGAGGAGAAAGAGTCAAGAAGGTCTGTGATAAGATAAAGGAGGAATAACGAATCTGTCTCACACAGGGCAACTGAAAGACACAGTTGTCTTTAGCCTGAAGGCTGAGAGGAGATATGGTATCTTTTTTATAAGTGCATCAGTGGACAAAACATCAAGGAAGGAGAAGGGCTAAGAATCTGTAAATTGGCTGGGAGTTTAAACCTAACCGACAAAACAGTAAGGGACCTGCTATGGGAATAATATGAACAAAAAAACCCTTTGCTCTGTCAGAAATGAGGACCAATAAATATTCAGTGTGATGCCTGCTTTATTAGAGCCCTGGTCTTGAAAATACAGGAGGCTATGTAGCTTCCAGCTCATTGTTCCCTTCAGAATGGATCACTGAGAAAATGTGAGAGGAAACTGACGTATGTTGCAGAACACCATACAATTTTCTATAAGATATCAAATAACATGAAACTTCTGAAAAAGCTCCAGAGCTGGCACAACTAATGACATTGCAACCCTACATAGGTGACACGCACTTCTGATAATAAGCACAGAAGTTTTGCTCATATGAACAGCATAGGAAGAGGTCTGTCCTATCCTGTAATTGGGAGTGTGGGACGTGTATTTCAATTGTTTAATTCTTTCTTTGGTTATGCAAGTGATTACTGGTTGCAGAGATTATCAAGCCACCTGTGCCACAGTGCAGGTTTCTGAGTTGGATTAAAAACCTAGACCATGGGAGTTTAGGAATCTCAGAATACTATTTCCCTGGCGTCTACATCTGCAGCAATAATTTGGGTTGCGGAATTGTGCTCTGATAAGAAGATGCTATGTTCATTCCAACATCTGCCAATTTATGAAATATAACATCACAATAGATAGAAGACACTTTTTTTCTTGTTAAATAATGTAAGGAGTGTAATCGATGGAACATGCATGAGAAAGGACAGCAAGCTGGGCTTCAGTTGTTTACTAGTGGCCTCAGGGCCTTAAGTTTTAAGGGAGTTGTTTTGTGCTAACACCTCTTTGATCACTGGGTATCAGGTGCAGTTTTGGTGTAGTTCAGGGTAACTCTATTGAGGTATGGTAGCTTACACTGGCTGAGCATACGGCCCACAATATTTCGGCATTCAGGGCAGCTCACACTGGCAAGTTAAGGAATTTCTGTATAAAATTTCCATTAGTGCCTGCTCATTGTACAAATCCTGCTAATGCCTCTCTAGCCAACTGTGTATTTCTGATGAAGGCTGGACAATGCTGGCAGAATAACATGTAGCTATTTCATGTCCTCAAAGTAGGTCAAATTCTTTAGTCTTTACTGCTTTCAGTTCAATAAGAACTGCATCTCAGTAAACTGAAGGATTTAAACTAATTTTAATAAGTTTCTTTTCTCCCTAATTTCCTTCCATTCACTTACCCTGGTCATTGCACCAGGACCTCAGACTAGGATTCATCAAACGGCATACACAAATGATCTCGAATCCTTTCACTTTGCTGTATGCCTTTGTCCCGGCCCGGTTATCCCGGGAAGGGGGAGATTCGTTGTTATATCCAGAGTGAGATTAAGACACAAACGAGGTCAGATGTTGCTAACAAAGGAGTTTATTTTTGTTGTAAGAAGATAGCGATAGGAGAGAGAGAAAATAGAAAAGGGGGAAAATTTAGCAAGCAGTCGGGATAGAATTGCAAGAGATAGTCACCACCATGGATCCAGTGGCGTCCCGTTGGTCCATAGTCTTGCAATCTTCGGTGGGGAGGGTTCCTCATCGTGGTTTGGTCTCACAGTCTTTATAGGGACTCTTGCCCCCTGTGCACGCTCTCAGCAGCTGAT